>NC_071528.1:16338583-16604316 GCF_027887155.1 Malaclemys terrapin pileata | reverse complement strand
TCATTGATGTTGTCCTTTGCGCTGGCTTCGAAGAACTCAAAACCTGGCCAAAGGGAGATGGGAGAGCGTGAGACGGGCAAGGCAGGGCCTTTGCTCACCAACAGGGCCCTGCAATGCAAGTTACCAAACGATTCCTAAGCCCTGGGAAGTACTTTAGCTGGGATAATGAAATGAATCCATCCCGGGTAATCACTTTTACATGGCCCCAACGTACATGGAAACTAACAAGGCAACCTCAGCAGCAGGCAGGGGCTGCACAGGGAGTGTCAGCAGCCGGGCACCATCGCTCTGGCCAGTGAGGTCACCCCGGCTCTGTTAAATGCCCCAGGATGTTCCGCTCAGGCTCCTGCTCCCCATCGCGGGAGCTGCCGAGTCACGCTAACTAGGTCAGCCAGGGGACGGCACCTTTACAAGCTTAGCGTCTCGACAGCAAGAGCTGAGATCCGGGGCCGGGATTCCGCCAGGTGAGACCCAAGGAGCAGAGCTCAGCATCCCTACAGCGGAGTGTTTTCTGCACAGCCACGTGCGAGGGCCCCCGCCTTACAAAGCCCAGGAAATACCCAAGCCTCTGATCAGCAGTTGGGTCTTGACTGACCGTGTAAAGATGGGGCCGGGGCGAGACGCCAGCACACGGATACCAGTTGCTTATTGTAAACTTAACATTGGCTGCCCAAGTCCCTTCCAGGCAGGCAACAGAGTCCACGGGCGGGGCCAATCCCAGCCACTCAGGCTCCTGCTGGTTGTAGCCAGTTCTCGTCATGCTCACGATAAATATGGAAAGCGTCTGAATTTTTAAAGGGTTTTACAGCTCCTCCTCTGGGCTGTTAAATTTGAATGGGACGCTTTGCAGGGAAAAGGGTTTAGCTATAATTCCATAAAACTCACCCCACGTTCTAACTGGGGTTAACCTGCTCGGAAAGCCACCCAGGCCGACTGGTTTTCCAACTACTTCACAGCAGTAAATGCAGGGTTTAGAGGGTTGTTATAATAAGAGATTATAATAGAAACAGTTATTGAAAACACTGGCGCTGGCTGGGCAATTCCCGTTTTGTTAGAAGACAAGCCAGGCTGCTACATAAGGACAGAGTTATGGAAGTGCACCATTACTCGACAGGAAAGAGAGACAGATCCCCTCGCAGGGTTACAGATCCTGTGCCTGCCATACAACCACACCGCAGTGCGCGCGCACACACCCACACCCTCTCGCAGGATTACAGGTCTGTGTGGCCGTACAACCGCACCGTGCACACACACACATACGCACCCCCCGCAGGATTACAGGTCTGTGTGTGCCGTACAACCGCACCGTGCACACACACCCACACCAGACCTGCAGGGCACCGTTACTGCCCCCTCTCAGTCCAGATGCCTTTTGGGGCAGCAGATGCTGCTGCTCAACTGGCCAAAGACCTTCCCATGCCAGGACTTGGCTTCTGAATTGCTCTTGTGCAAGGCAGCGCAAAGCCCCGACAGCTCGGCAATTCCTGGAACCCTCTCAGCTGCTCACGTAAGACCGAGTCCTGAAAGGGCTTGAGCATCGCCGCCGGAACCGTGCCGGGTCAGCCGGTTACCTAGCCTGGTGCTGCGTGCATGGTAACCAGCACTTACCCAGGTGCTCTGCCAACTGCCGCCCTCTCTCCGACGCCACGACGCGCTCGTCCTCCATGTCGCACTTGTTACCCACCAGCAGCACCTGTGCGTTATCCCAGGAATAGGTCTTGATCTGGGTTGACCTTAAAGCCGTAGCAGGGGAACAAATAACCACAATATTCAGACAGCGGGGCTGTGGGCAGCTGGTTCTAGACGAAGGCCCAGGTAGTTAAAGGCACTGAAGTGGTACTGTGCTCTGTGTTGCAATGCCCAATGATTTAGGAGCCTTTCACTCATTTTCAAAAGTGATTCAGGCACTTAGGAGCCAAAATCCCATTGACAGTTAATGCAATGTAGGCTCCTAAATCAGTTAGGCACTGCAGTGCTGAGCACAGCAATACATCAATACCTTTAAAGACTCTGGGCCCAGAGTCCCAGATCCCAGCCAGAGACTGGAGCCCGGTTCTCTGGGCAGCGGCAAGAGGCCTTCAACCCTCAGCCTCTTAGCAGAGAAGTTTCGCCTTCACCCCACTGAACTCAAGCCATCAAAGCCGGACCGCCAGAGGGCATGTCAGAGACCCACCACAGCTGCAGCCACAGAGTGTGAAGAAACCAGCAAAGCAGGGAGAGACCTGAAGAGGTAGCTAATACAGGGCAGAGAGAGAAAATTCCTGTAGAAACCAGTAGCGAGATGCATTGGTGGTCAGTGCACCAGAGAACGGGAGCAGAGGATGGGGACAGCAGAGATGGAAAAGCTCAACTCCCGTGCTGGTGGCAGCCTGGGCACAGCATGGCTCGTACAGAATAGACAGCAGCAGGGCAAGCTATGCTCCCCCCTCCCCCCCCCCAAACCGCTCTGCAACTGGCCCTAGCGTGCCCAGCTGGGGTGCCCAGGGCTTCGGCTTCTCTGCAGAGACGGCCCCGAGGGGCACACCTGGGGGGCTGCTCGCGAGTGTGCTGAAAACGCTCCATCTGCTCGCTGCACCTGGGCACCAAGTGCCAGTGGGTGGGAAAGGATTTCGGTCGCTGCCCATCCAGGAACCAGCCTCCTGGGGGAGAGCTCTGACCCCATCGCCAGCAGCCAGAGCCAGCCAGCCACCAGCACGGAACGGGCTTGCGGGCTCAGCCCTGTTTCGTTCTTGCACTGGGGAGGGAGCAGGCGGCCCGAGCAGTCAGCCAGTGCCAATGGGACACGTTCCGGCCCACATTCCAGCTCTCGCACTTGCAGCCCCTACTACGGCCCGTCAGGGGCTGCTTGGGGCACCTTGGCACCTGCTCAGTGCCGCTCCCCTGGCCTGCTGCAGGCGTGTTCCTGGGGGCTCTGAGCTCGTCTTGCTGTCGTGGGCTGGGGGAGGAGGCTCCTGGCCCAGAATTTCTGCAAGGGCTGCACTGAGTTTGGCTGAGACGCAGCCGCAGCATGGGCAGGTTATTAGCCAGGCTGCTGACAGCACAGAACTCAAGGCCAGGGGACTGCCCGGCGGGGGGAGCCATGCGGGCTGCATTACAGCTGCAGGCCCAAAAGCACCAAGTCACGCAGCCCCTGTCCCCTCACACCTGGGCAGAGGCCAGGAATCACAGTGCACAGGGGAGGGAGAAGCTCCAGGCAGCAAACCTTGCCCTGTCTCTGGGCGGCTCCCGGCCCCACCCCGCAGGGTGGGAACACCCATTTCAAATGGGGTGGGGGGCCGCAGCAGAGAGATGGCCAGCAGCAGCCGTGCAGAGTCCAAGCTGCAGCCCTAGGAGGAGGCAGGGGGTGCAGGTGCCCAGTGCGTGTGTGGGGAGTTTCCTTAGCAGAGGGCAGGAGAGGATTGTAAGTGGCCGAACATCTTGGCAAGCTTTGAGAAGGCAGCAGCCCCTTAGGAGCAGAGCAGGCCCCAGAGGGCACCTGGTGAGCAGCTGGCAGCAGAGCGAGTCTGTGCTGTCCGCAGAGCTGCCACGCGCAGGGAGTGCTCCCAGTGGTACCACAGGCCGTGGGCATGCAGAGACACGGCATGGGGGAGGGCAGAAGCACAGACAGACACCTGCTGAGTGGCCAGGCTGCCGGGTCCCAGCACGGCTAAAGTGACTGCGGTTACAAGCTGGCTCTGCACAGCTCCCCCAGCACGATGGAGAGGCTCCCGCCCCCACCCCCGGCTCTGCTAATGAGACGCCGGCACGGCAGTGCCACGGCTCAGCATCACTTTCCCTTCCCGGTGCCCTCAGAGCCGCCCGCTCACCAGTCCTGCACGGCGTTGAAGGACTCCTCGTTGGTGATGTCGTACATCAGGATGAAGCCCATGGCCCCCCGGTAGTAGGCGGTGGTGATGGTCCGGTACCTCTCCTGGCCCGCGGTGTCCTGGGGAGACCAGAGCAGGGTCACTTGGGAGCAGCAGTGCCAGGAGCTGCCCTGAGTAATTCAAGGCTCCCTTGGAGACACACACCCCCCCCCACAGCATGAAGCACGGCCACGTCCAGGGAGAGCCCAGAGGCAGGCCCTGGGCCGGGGTGCCAGAGCTCAGGGCAGGAAGGACGTGGGAACCCACCCTAACTCCCGTGCTGCCCCGGAGCTCCAGCACTGCGAGATGGGCGGAGATGGATCCTGCCTCTGAGATTTAAAGAAGGAAAATCCAATGTTTAGCCAAGTCTCTGGAACTTTCTCCCAGGGCTGCTGACCCCCACCCAGAACAATCTAGGGCACAGGGCCAGGCCAGGTCTCCTGGGCTGGGAGTGCAGGACACGGCAGAGCGCCTCTCCCACACCTTGGCCCAAGCCCGGCAGTGAGATCACAACCAAGCAACCCTGCGTGTGCCACGGAGGTGGGGTGGGGGACGGGGCCTCCAGGGAGCCCTGCCAAGGAGCGGGGGCAAGGGGGGGCGTGACTCCCTGTCACTGGGGATTCCCAGGACGGCTGGAAGTCTCACCCAGGCCTGCCGCGGAGCTGCCTGCGATTCGCCATGGCAACCCGTCCCTGTGCCAAATGGAGCCCTGGTCCCACAGTCCGCGCCCAGCTCCAGGGACAGGCTGTGGCTTGCTGCCTCCCGCGGGCGGCTCTCGCAGCCAGAGCTGGTGGGCCCAGCGGCCCTCCCTTCCCAGCCCTGCATGCGGCTGCACTGAGGGCAGGGCTGGGGCCAGCAAGCGTCAGAGAGATGCCTGCAGACCCCTCCTCCATGGCCCCTCAGGTCACTGCACCCCCCGTCCCAGGCCTCCAGCCATTGCTGAGACACTCCCCGCCCTGGGGATCCGTGCGGAGGGGGTCCTGTCCCAGACCTCCCCGCAGAGGCAGGCAGAGGTGGGGAAGCGCCTCACAGTCTGGCTTCGGCCCCCTGGTTCCTGGCAGCAGGGGCAAACCCCACCCCTGGCAGGAGGAATCCGAGTGGTCCCATTTTGGCACCTTTTGCCTCCCAGCAAGGGACCGTTCTGCTGCCTGCAATGCTACCAGGAGAGCTGAACGCAGCCCCAGCAAAGCCCCCTGAACTCGGCTCTCCTGAAAATTAAGCCCCACTCTGCCCTCCCAGGGCTGGGAACTGGCCCCTTCCCCGCTCCCCCAAGAGTCACCAGGCTCCGCGCTGCTCTGGCTCCAGCACCCAGAGCCTTCCCCGCTGCTGCAGGCAGCTCGGAGCCGCGCAGCAGCGTTTTACATCCCACGGGAACGAGGGCAAAGCCAGCGCAGCGAAATCTGTCACTCCAGCTGCTCCTTCAGCTCTGCTGCTCAGACTGTTCCGGGCCCTTCCATGATTAAGCTCTGTGCTAATTGGCATCCGGCCTCCCCGGGGAGGCAGGGAGCCTGCCAGCACATGGCGCCTGTGGAGCACGAGGCCACCTCTGAGCATCCTGGAGCCAAGGTCTTGAGCTAATGGCGTCTTCCCTGTTAGGAGCCCAGCACGTCAGAGGCTGTGTGTGTGTGTGTTGGGGGGTGTCAGCAAAGTGAATCAAGGTGGAGCTGACAGCCCTGGGGTGCAGAGCAAGGGACAACCCGGGACTGCTCTGCAGGGGCCCGGTGGAGGAGCTCGGAGAGGCGATGCTGTCGAGCTGGGCTTTAGAACAGCCCTGAGCGCGGGGTGCTCATGTTCTCGGAGGCAGAATAGGCCACAGTCGCCGCCGTCCCATGCGGACCCCAGTCCCCAGGTGCACACAGCACACCGGGACCCCTCTTCTGAACGGGCCACTCTGCCAGGCCACCATGGGCAAGGAGGCTGTGGGACGGGCAGCGGGCTGGCAGCAGATGCAGGAGGCTCACGCTTAGTGGAAGTGGTTAATTAGCAACCTGTGTCCTGGGGGGAAAGAGCGTTAAAGAAACCGGAACCGGCGTCACCCACGTGATGTCTGCCCTTTGGAAAACACTCCGGGCAGGTTATCATTCCGTGAGCATCTCCCCCAGCAAGCACCATCCCATGGTGCCCACCATGGACTGCCCACCGACGGCCTGGGGAGAACACCCCAGCCGCGCTGAGCCAGGCACACCACGCAGCAGCCACGGCCAGGGCACCAGTCTAAGCTGCAGGGAAGTCGAGGGTGGCCGAACGTGACTCCCCGCACTGAGGCCTGGCCAGGACTCTGGGTTATCACCCCAGCCCTGGAGGGGCCGGCTGGGCCGGGGAGGTTTCAGTGCACGTCTCCTGACCCGGATGGCTGCCCCACGCGTGACGTACAGCCCCACAGAGCCCCCCTCACTGCATCCCCCACCCGCCAGCGCGTGCAGCGGCCACGGCCCCTACCCAGATCTGCAGCTTGATGCGCTTGTCATTCCTGTAGATGGTTTTGACTTTGAAGTCGATGCCGACGGTGCTGACGAAGGCGGGAGTGAAGGAGTCGTCTGCATACCGGAACAGGAACGAGGTCTTCCCCACGCTGCTGTTCCCGATGATCAGGATCTTGAACATGTAGTCGAAGTTCTGATCCGAGGATTCCTTCTGGCCATAGCGGGAGTCAGTAGCGGAAGCCATCTGCAAAGGGAAGCATAAGGCAGAGCTGGGCTGGTGGGGCACGTGCTCCCTGGGAGATTCAGGCATGCTCAGCCCCATGGAGTCACCAGGGTGGCTGCTCCCCGCTCAGACCCAGAGACCCCACCATCAGCTTCTGGGAGGTCAGAGCGAGGTCCCATCACGTAGTATCACACCCCGTCAACCCTCTGGGTGCAGTAACACGGGCGGGCAGCGTGAACCACCAGAAATGGCACCCAGATATGCCCACCCTGCAACGGGGAGGGGGGAGACTCACGGGGGGCTCTTCCTGTGGGTCATATCTGGTGTCATCCGCAAAGGAGCACTGAAGCGTCCAACACCCTGGAAGGAAGGTACAAGGTTTCCCAGCGGGGGCGGAGCGACCAGAGAGCTGGGAACAGAATCCAGGTCTACGCACACCCAGAACGGCTCGGTCAGATTTTAAACGTGCTCCTCTCTGCCACGCCGTTTTAGGATAACCCTGAGACCCCAGCCCTGCCTGAGCCTGGGCCGTGCCCAGTCTTTCCCCACTGGCAGCTGGGGGCAATCACAGCACATGCCACCCACCAATGGGGCTGATGCAAGAAGTTGGGCCCGGCAGAGGAGGCCAGTCCCGAGCCATCTGGGCTCTCTGCTCCAGCCTCTCCCAGATCTAGCTACTCCACAGGATCTCCCTGCCCTGTTCACGAGCCAGAAGCTGTGAGGCCCATCAGACCAGAGGCCCGGGCTCCCTTTCTGTCCCAGCACATACTCGGGGTACGTTACACCCAGAAGTCAATGAGGAGGAAGAGGCCTATTCCACCCAACCCATCCCCCAGCCAGCGCAAGGCTGATCCTACAGCCCGCTCCCTAGGGCAAGGCTGTACGACTCCAGGCACAGCTCCCCCCATCCCGCCCTGAAGAGCTCCATCACGGCCTAACGCCGTCCTGCTACCCACCTCGAGTGTCTCCATCTTCATTCCATCCCCGGGCCTTGCCCTCAGCAAAGCGCCCCCTCAATTCCCCACAGGCTGCGGCCGCTTGGCCGAGCTAGGCAGAGTTCCTTCCCGACCCCCTCGGAGCTCAGCCCCTCTGGCCCCCCAGGCACTACCACTGCTCCCCCCAGACCTTCCTGCGCTTTGTCTGCAAAGGGCTGGCACGCTGGGCCTAGACAATACTGCATTTCCCCCTCGCCCCTTTGACTTGGCTAAAGGCTCCCGCTGCCCTTGCCAGCGATCCTTGCATCCCCTGCCAGGGCTGATGAGAGGTGCCGGGTGGGGACAGTCTTGAAGACTGAGGCCCTTTGATTATCCACTGAGCAGGCTTAGCTCCCCCCAGCCCCAGGGAGTTCGGGCACCATGGCCCATTCCGGCCGGGGCCCCTGGGGGGACGGGCAGCACGGGGGCCAGTCCGGTTCAGGTGTGGCAGCAATTCTGTGCCAGGCCCCGCAGAGCCACCAGGGATCCAGACTCATGACGACGTTTTTGAAGCCTGTTGCTGGCAAGTGATGGATATTCAGGGTCTGAACAGCTGGTGGAGACACAGTGAGCGGCAGCTGCGAGTGGAGAACTCCGGGTCCTTGGCACTATGCACAGCCTCTGTGTGTGGAAAGAGGCAACTCTGCTCCCTGGGTTCAGTGGGGCAGGAAAGAGACCATGGGGAAAATGGCAGGTCTGCCAGACAGGCCCCTGAACAGCCCACGCGGCTCACGGCGCAGGCAGGACGGCTCTCTGCAGTACCCGCAGTTGCACTCGGAGTCCTAGACGAAGCGGGAGCCCAGCTCGCAGGAGCCTTATGGCTACCAGCCTGGGGAAGCCATACGGGCGTGGCCAGTTCCTCCCTGGAACGCTGCTCTCAGTAGTGTCTGCACAAGGGCCTCTGCTTCTTCTGCCTATCACAACCTTTGTCTCCTTCCTTCCCAGCTGCTAGAGTGAACTGCAGCAGGGCACCAGACCATGCTTAGCATGTGCCACAAATCCTGCTTCCTCCCCACTGTGGAGGGGCTAACCCAGGGCAAACTCTAGCCCAGACTCCTGGGCTGAGAGTCCACCCAGCTTCAGCACGAAGCAAACTCAGTCTTTGACGCAAACTCCTCCACTGCTAACGTAGCTGTGAACTACCCCAGCACATGCATCAATCAAAACAAGGACCCCTTGGGGCTGCTAACGGAAATGGTGCGATACCCCTGCAATAGCAGGGCCCCCCAAGAGTCTGTACGGGGACCAACAACGTTCAACGTATTCATAAATGATCTGGAAAAGGGAGCGAACAGTGAGGTGGCAAAATTTGCAGAGGATATAAAATTACTCAAGATAGTTAAGTCCAAAGCTGACTGTGAAGAGTTACAGAGGGATCTCACAAAACTGGGTGGCTGGGCAACAAAATGGCACCTCGAGACTCAGTCTAAGTGCAAAGTCATGCACATTGGAAAACATAATCCCAACTATACATACGAAATGATGGGGTCTAAATTAGCTGTTACCACTCAAGAAAGAGAACTTGGAGTCATTGTGGACAATTCTCTGAAAACATCCAATCAATCTAAAAACCAGCCAAGAAAGTTAACAGAATGTTAGGAACCATTAGGAAAGGGATAGAACATAAACCAGAAAATATCACAAGGCCACTATATAAATCCAGGGCGCACACACACCTTGAATTGTGTGTGCAGTTCTGCTCACTCCATCTCAACAAAATAGATGAGAATGGGAAGAGGTGCAGAGAAGGGCAAGAAAAACGGCTAGGGGTATGGAACAGCTGCCCTGTGAGGGGAGATTCAAAAGAAAGGAACTGTTCAGCTTGGAAAAGAGATGCCTAAGGGCGGATGTGATCAAAGCCATGAAAATATGACTGGTGTGGAGAAAGTGAAAGTGAATAAGGAAGCATTATTTATCTTTTCACATGACACACAAGCTAGGGGGTCACATGTTGAAAACAAACGAACGGAAGTACTGCTTCAAGCCGTGGAACAACCCACGGTCACAGTCTGGGACATTGTGAAGGCCAAAAGTAGAACTGGGCTCCAAAGAGAGTTAGATATGTTCATGAGGACAGGCCCACCAATGGCTGTTAGCCAAGACTGTCCGGGATGCAACTCCATGCTCCAGGTACCCCTCAACCTCCAAATGCCAGAAGCACCTGGCACTGGCCACCGTGAGAGACGGGATATTGGGCTAGATGGACCATTGGTCTAATGCCAGCATCACTATTCCTAGACCAGTGGTGCACAAAGGCCCAGCGGGGCTCAGAGCACTGCACAGAGACAGTCCCTGCCCAAGAGAGCTTTCGATCGACAGAGACAAGACAGACACAGGGCGGGAGAAAGGGAATACAATCCCCATTTTGCAGGTTGGTAACGGAGCCCAGGGGGGTTATGGGTGGGATTATCAGTGGCCAACTCCCCTGGATTTTCAATGGGAACTGGGTGCCTGGACTCTCTCAGCTGCCTTTGACAGCCCCACCCCAGTGACGCTGGACCTCTGGGGCACAGCAAGGAACCAAGCCCAGATCTCAAGACTGTCTAGAGCCTTCCCCACTAGGCTGCATGAATGTGGAGAGGCACATGGCTGATGGAGCACGGCGAGAGAGCCCAGGGCTTCTCCTGGACAATCCAGAGCAAAATTCCTGAGAACCAAGGGCAGGTCTGCAGGGACACAACAGGGCAGACAGCACCAGCAAATACTGTTGCTCTGGGAGGTCCCTAGAGCTTTGAATGCAAGAATAGATCCAGGAGGTCTGTATTTACTAGGTCCTGAGGCAAACCCTTTCCCCCCAGGAATTAATGCTCCCAGTGAAGTAACAGTCCAAGTGCACCATGATGTTTTTCCCATTATATAAGCTTACTCTAGAGAAACCCTTGAAGCGAACAGCTTGCATGAATAGATAAGGTTCCAATTTCCTTCTTGAGGCAACCAGCCAGTGCGGGCCTTTGATCCATGCAGCTGTGATGTTCCTGCACTCTGCCTGAATCACTGCGAAGCCAGGCCTCCACTACTGGGTTTAACGTGCATCCTGCCAGCCTGGGTGCTGGCAGCAGCCGAATCATGCAAACAAAGTCAGATGTTTTAACATAAGAACGGCCACACTGGATCAGACCAATGGTCCATGTAGCCCAGTGGCTGGGGCAAGCCGGGTCAGAGGGAACGAGTGGAAGAGGGCAATTCATAGAGTGATTCATCCCCTGTTGCTCAGTCCGAGCATCTGGCAGTCAGAAGTTTAGGGACACCTGCAGCATGGGTTGCGTCCTTGACCACCTTGGCTAATAGCCATCGATGGACCTATCCTCCAGGAACCGATCTACTCATCTAGATATTTGCCTAGTTTTACAACAGGCAACATAAAAAGCACTAGCGAAGTCAGTACAAATTAAAATTTCATACAGACAATGACTGGTTTATACTGCTCTATATACTACACACTGATGTGTAAGTACAATATTTATATTCCCATTGATTTATTTTATAATTACATGGTAAAAATGAGAAAGTCAGCCATTGTTCAGTACTAGTGGCTGTGACACTTTTGTATTTTGATGTCTGATTTAAGTCGTTTAAGTGTGGTGAAACCTGGGGGTACGCGAGAAAAATCAGACTCCTGAAATGGGTACAGTAGTCTCAAAAGGTCGAGAGCCACTGCTCCACACCATTCATGATTTTACAGACCTCTATCATATTCCACCTTAGTCGTCTCTTTTCTAGACTGACAAGCCCCTGGCTTTTTAATCTCTCCTTAGAGAGTAGCTGTTCCATCCCTCTGATCATTTTTGTTGCCTTTCTCTGTACCTTTTCCATTATAAACCCAACTGTGCCCCCTACACACCCCATTTTCTAAAGTCATACCAGCCCCAATATTAGTGGGTTAGGTTTAGAGCCAAGGTAGAATCCCCACACACACACACACACACACAGTTTACCTGAATTGGACATTCAGCTCCCAAATTATGACACCCTAAAAACAAAGGCATTCACTGAAGCTCGTCTTGTCTATTATTGTGCCACTTTATAACATAAGGAGCGGGTTCTCCAAGCTGAGATCTAGCCCAGGTCTGAGATGACTTGGTTGGGACCAAACATGAAGAGTTGTTCAACATTTTCAGCAGGGGCCCTGTTATGGATCATCAGCCCCAACAAGCACTGCACAGCACAACGGGTCTGCGAGAGACCCCAAGCGTCCGCTACACGGCTGCCGCCCCCCCAGTGTGGACATGGTCTCACTCTCTCTTTTTCCTGCAGAGCCGGACCGCAAAGCTGAACTCGACTCTCCAGGGTCTGTGCGTTTGCACAGCACCTACCACAACGGGGCCCAACCTGGCTGTGGCCTTGAGGGACTATTGCAATGTAAATGTCAAACCACCACCACACAGAGGAGAACCAGCCCTGCAATACTGAAGTGAAGCAGAGACACCATTTGTAAATCCAGACATTAAGAACTGGGGGTCACCACCGCAAAGCTTCAAACATGTCATCGCCAGGCCCCAGTGGGAGGACAAGAGCAGGAGACAATTACCTTCACTGAGTAATCACTCTCCTGAGGTGAACAGCTCCCACCCTGCTCCCCACCCATGCACGCACACGTGCACACACACGACCCCTACTCCTCGTACTGTCGCAGATGCGTGGAGGGCTGAGAGGAGAGGCCAGATGATCAAGATTGGCTGTTTTGATAAAAGACCTGCTCTGGGAATGATTTTGGGGAAGTCCTGGGGCCCATTTTCAACAGGGGGAGACACTAGATGCCTGCAGTAGATTCCAAGGCCAGAAGGGCCTAGAAGGGTGCTGTCCCCCTCTGCTATGAACTTCTTAAGAGGGAGAGCCTGCAGCAAGCCTCAACAGGCTGATTGGAGACCCCCACATGTCTCAGACGGTTCACCAGGGACCACTCCTTGACCCCCCTGTAACCCTTAGTAGCTTTTTTTCGGGGGGGGGGGGGGGGCAGGAGATTCTCCAGACAGGCAAATCCTTCGCCCTTCCAGCAGCTTCCCATTTACCAGACCCCTATCACCCGGCTCTGAGAAAGAGCGCTAAGCGTGGTCCAGGGCAGCACATTGATAAGAATCCCAGAGCCAGGGAGGGAATGGGGGGGGTTGGCTACCGCTTCACACTAGGGAGTTGCCCTTATACCCTGCAGACGCCCGTCCACCTTCTCAGATTTTCAGGCTGGCCTCTGGCTAATAGTTTCAAATCTCTGGTGACGTTTTCCTAGCCCTGTTTATAAAGCGCAGAGACTAGATTCGGCTTCATCCGAGTTGTACCAGGATGCACACTAACTTGAGCTTTTAGTGCCAAGATTTAAGTGTGGGGGATGTGGCTTGCAAAGGGGTTTACTGATTCTCTCCCTTTTCTGTCAATGGAAATGAACAAGTTGGGCGAGCTGCCTCTTCCTCCGTTTTATGACAAGTTTCAGAGTAACAGCCGTGTTAGTCTGTATCCGCAAAAAGAAGAACAGGAGTACTTGTGGCACCTTAGAGACTAACAAATTTATTAGAGCATAAGCTTATGCTCTAATACATTTGTTAGTCTCTAAGGTGCCACAAGTACTCCTCTTCCTCCGTTTTATGGTCACCCTTTGCGATGGAGAAACAGAGACTCCAGAGACACACAGTATTTTTTTTCCTTTCTGTGAAATAATATCAGGAAATAATAACCTCAGTCATATTCACTACTGGGCTGACTCCTGCTTGGATTCTCTAGTTGCATTCCCTGAGAAATTGTTGTACCTTTGTTTTAGTCTCTGATCACTTAATAGTCAAGCACTAAGGTGACGGCAGAGTACGCAAGGCAAGAGGGTACGCAAGGCACTGTACGTACGATGCACAAGGCAAAAGGTTGGGCAACTTCAGTTTTGAGTACAAAATTCACCCAGAAATACATGTCCACTTTCTGATTCCCTTTATCAAACTGAACTTACAAACACAGCCAGGAGGAGGAGAGTTTTTGTTTTACAAGTGTTGTCCCAAGTCCAAAGGCACCTCAGATAGGGAACAGTTGGCCGCACTGGACAGTGCAGCTATGGTCATGTCATTACATGCCATCAGGAAGCTTTAATGGTGCGCCGAGCTGAACGCCATTTCTTAACAAGCTGCACAATTCAGAGTTTGGGGAGAAAATCAAGAGAGAATTTTCAGCCTCGGAGAAATCGGCCCTGCTCCATTTCTCTAAAGCCAAACAGAAGAAAACCTCTGAACACGTGGATGAATAAACCCTGTTTACACGGCTAATCTGACAGCAATCCAGATCCAATGGGAACTATACAATCTAACAAGTCACTTAGCTCATTTTAACAATTTGCAATTTAACTCAAATAATGGGTCTCGACATAATATTCGTCATTTGGCCCTTGGGGACCAAGTTCATATTTAGAGAAACATTTTGTTGCTACATTAAGCCAGCCACTTAGTGAGCTAACTCCTCCAATGCATTTTAATTACAGGACTCTGAATATCTACACGCAGCTTCAGTGTTTACCATCTCCAAGCGTCTGCATTAAACAATATGCAGCGGGGGACACACCCCCGTGACAGGCACGTGGAGATCCCAGCAATGAGCTAGCGCTCCAGAGAAAGGGAGGGCGATTCCCCACTAGCCCCAAGACTTAGTGTTTGTCACCCAAGTAAAAGCCTCTCCCTCCTGCCAAGGCCCAAACTGAGACACGCATGAACCAAGCCCCACTGTAAGGGACTGTGCAGATCAGGCGTGGAGGTGGGCTGCATTTCTGTAATGCCTCTGGACAGAGCAGCCCAGAACACGCTGCCCTGGCCTGGCCGAGCAGCAGGTGAGACGGAGCCCTCTATTTTTCATGCCTCTATGGCAAGATTCTCCGTAACCTCACAGGGTCCTGGTGTAAAATGACGGACACTAGTAACGCTGCGCTAATGAGCAAAGCTTGGTGTGGAGGCAGATTTGGGTCGGTAAAGTTGGAGAATTACACTGACCTAGGCAAGGCACGTTTCTGTAGTGAGGAAGAGGGTAACAATGGAGCTGGGCTGTACCTAGGACCTGGGCAATGAGTGTCTTTCATCAGCTAGCGCTTTTCTGAGGGAGGGAGCAGAGCAGGACTGGGACAGAATCAGTTTTATTCTGTAGAGAGAGCAGGGCTGAAAAGGGTTCATGGTATTTCTGTACCAGAAGCATCTGCCCTAGCAGTGGGCGCTCTTCTCCAGCTCCCTAGCTGTTTTCTTCTGGAAACTTCATCCTTTAATATCACCCAAGAAACACAAAACACCTATCATTGGAGGCAGACCACCTCGTTCACTGGTTTGCCTTCACCATGCAAACGTCACTAAGTGCACAGATGCCAAGGCAAACAGTTACTCAGGCCCCCACATCCATTTTGCTCTCTATTTTAAAAGCAGCATTAGGCACACGTGAAGTTAGTTATATCACCCATCAAAACGAGAGCAACACAGTAACCTTATACACCGTTGCATTGTACAGCGGGGACCAATAAAGTTGCATGCTTGGTTGGATGTGTTAATAAATGACTGTCAGAGACTCAGGGGTTGAGTGGATGCAGGTGGATTGAAGCTATTCAGTGCCTGTAGCATTCAGACCTCCGAGTCCCCGCCCGGCCATCAATCATTCATATTAAAACATCCTTAACCAGCTCAGTGTTATTTTATTTAAAAGGCATTCTCTGGATGGCATCAGTTAGCACCCCCACCCCCCCAACACTGGCAGAAAAGGGGCATGCACAGAATGGGTCCTTTTGCAAACACCGCATCTACGTTATTCTTTGAGGCCCAGCCAAATCTTCTGACCTGGCACCAACCAAGAGAAATGTCTCACCTAGGGCCGAGAGAGAGAAATATTCAGTGACCCTATTCGGTTCCCTCAACCTCCATGTTTCCCCCCATTGCCGGCTGAGAAATCACATTTGCAGAGCTTGGCAAATCACTGGAATGGATTCAGCCTCTGGTCCAAAAACGACCCTTCAATATGTTTTATACAAAGCCCGAAAACGCCCCATCCCCCGCAATCCAAGCGCCAGGCGGGAGGCCACGGGAGTTCCCGTGCACCCCAGGGCACCCCAGCTCCCCGCAAGCCCATCGCCAGACGCGCAGCGTAGGTGGAGGGGGGGGGAGCGGAAGCTGGTTTGCTCTCCCCCAGGCCGGTAGAGACGGAACTGGATGCAGAACGCTGACCCTGTGCACCCCCCGCCCCAGGTCTGTGTGCATGCACCCCCCCCCCCATTGCTCTGCCATGCTAGGGGCGCCCCCCAAGCACACAGCTCCCCTCCCCCCGCTTGCCCCCCTCCCGTGCAGCCAGGAGCCCCGCCCGGTGCATCCCCCCGGTGTCAAATGAAGGTTATCGCCCTGCACGCGGGGGCCGGGCGGGGCTGCCCGGGGGGGGCGCGCGCTCACCTCCAGATCGCGCTCCCCAGGCTTCTCTTGCACCAAATGCAGCAGCAGCGCGCGCGGCCCCGGCAATTGCAGAGCCCGGCTGACGTCGCCAGCATTCTGAAGGGGCGGGGACCGGTATGCAGATGAGAACGTGACGTCAGGAGGCCGGAGACGACCCATTCCGAGCTTCGCCCTCGGGCTCCGGGGGAGGCGGGCTCCTACCCAGTCTTGCGCGATGATAGGCCCGCGCTAATGATTGACAGCATGAAGGTGCACCCCCATTCGACGCTTTCGTGAGCTTTTGAGTGACAGCCTCGAGCCTCCTAGGGAGGCCACCTGGCCTGGTCCCTCAGGGATGGCAGAGCCCCCTCAAGGCAATGGCTGTTACTGGCACATGACGTGCCACCCCTCCACACCATGGGGCAGTGGTACGAGCCAGCACTATCAAGCTATATCGCACCCCCACAGGGTACAGTGGTATGAGCTGGTTCTCATCCTCTCCCCTGTCAGGACTGGCACCATCCTGCACAAGGGGCAGTGGTATGAGCCGGATCACACCATGTCCTCTGTCACAATAGGACTGCCCACAGCAAGCCCACACACGTCATCTCCCCAGCACAACAGGTTCATCCCCCGAAGGGATAGTGGTACAAGCCACCAGATGTGCCACCTCCTCTGTCACATTTCCCACCTGCCCCCAGAGGAGATAGTGGTATGAGCTGCCAATTCCCTCTGTTCCAACATGTCACCCCCCATGGGTCGGTGGTACGAGCCATCAAAGGCCCTCTCTCCTGTCCCAACACGTCATCCCCCGATGGGACAGTGGTACGAGCCGCCCCAACCCGTTCCCCATGTCACTCCCCATGGGTCGGTGGTACGAGCCGCCCCAGCCCGCTCCCCCGCCCCAACATGTCACCCCCCACGGGTCGGTGGTACGAGCCGCCCCAGCCCGCTCGCCCGCCCCAACATGTCACCCCCCACGGGTCGGTGGGACGAGCCGCCCCAGCCCGCTCCCCCGCCCCAACATGTCACCCCCCACGGGTCGGTGGGACGAGCCGCCCCAGCCCGCTCCCCCGCCCCAACATGTCACCCCCCCATGGGTCGGTGGTACGAGCCGCCCCAGCCCGCTCCCCCGCCCCAACATGTCACCCCCCACAGGTCGGTGGTACGAGCCGCCCCAGCCCGCTCCCCCGCCCCAACATGTCACCCCCCCATGGGTCGGTGGTACGAGCCGCCCCAGCCCGCTCCCCCGCCCCAACATGTCACCCCCCACGGGTCGGTGGTACGAGCCGCCCCAGCCCGCTCCCCCGCCCCAACATATCACCCCCCCGTGGGTCGGTGGTACGAGCCGCCCCATGCCAATGACCGGTTTCGAGTGCAGCGCCCGGTCGGAAAGGGACCCTGGTGGCGCTGGGTGACGCCGCCGACCGGGCCGTTCAAAGTCTGGTTGGCGGCGCAGTGGGGCCCGGGGCTAAGGCAGGCTCCCTGCCTGCCCTGGCTCCGTGTGGCTTCCGGGAAGCAGCCGCCAGGGCCCTGTGGCCCCTAGGTGCATGGGGGCCAGGGAGGCTCCACGCGCTGCCCCCGCCCTGAGGGCCGGCTCTGCCGCTCCCATTGGCCGGGAATCGTGACCAATGGGAGCTACGGGGGCGGCGCCTGCAGGCATGAGGGCAGCACGTGGAGCCTCCCTGGCCGCCCATGTGCCTAGGGGCTGCAGGGACCTGGCGGCTGCTTCCCGGGCGCCGTGGTAAGCGCTGCTGGGACCCCGCACCCCAAACCCCCTTCTGCACCCCAGCTCCCTGCCCCAGCCCGGAGCCCCCTCCCACACCCAAACTTTCTCCTGGAGCCTGCACCCCCCACACACCCAAACCCCCTGCCCCAGCCCCCTCCTGCACCCCAAACCCTTCATCCCCAGCCCCACCCCAGAGCCCACACCCCCAGCTGGAGCCCCCCCTCCCCCTGCTCCCCAACCCCCTGCCCCAGCCCAGAGCCCTCTCCTGCACCCTGAACCTCTCATTACTGGCCCCATCCAGAGCCCACACCCCCAGCCCAGAGCCCATACCCCCTCTCCCCACACCCCAACCCTCTGCCTCAGCCTGTTGCCCTCTCCCGTTTTACAAACCTCTTATCCCTGGATCCACCCTAGAGCCCACACCCCCAGCCGGAGCTCTCACCCCCTTCCCACACCCCAATCCCCTGCCCCAGCCTGGTGAAAGTGAGTGAGGGTGGGGGAGAGCAAGTGATGGAGGGAGGGGGGAATGGAGCGAGCAGGGGACGGGGCCTTGGAGAAGGGGCGGGGCCTCGGCGCAGGGGTGTTCGGTTTTGTGCGACTAGAAAGTTGGCAACCCTACCCCAGCTGCCAAGCCCTAGAAGCCCAAAATTAAATTCTAGCCCAGCAAGCCCAAGATGTCACAATCCATATTACCCCAGTGATTGCTAGGGATGAACCCTAACCCCAGCCTGGGGAGCCCCAGCGCCCCAAGCCTAAATCCTGCCCAAGCAGAGTCACCAGCCCCAATCTCAACCCTACCCCAGCGAGTCCTATGGGGCATGACCCTACTGCTAGCCTGGGAGCCCGACAGGCCCATATCCTTACCCCGGCCATGTCCTGAATCCCAGCTTGTGGAGTCCTACAGCACCGTCCTGAGCCTGCACAGCCCTATGGGACCCACCCCAGCCCTGGCCCTGGCCGCCTTCCAGACTCAGCCCACACCCGAGGCCTGGGCATCTCAGCAGCCCCGAGCCTAAGCACAGGCCCAGGTGCTCTACAAACCTCAACCCTAACTTTAGCTCCGGAAGCCTCACCTGAGCCTGGCACCTAGCCCGGGGAGAGACCCCAGCGCTCACCTGAGCCCGGCACCAGCCTGGGGAGAGACCCCAGCGCTCACCTGAGCCTGGGGAGCTCTACTAGCCCCAACCCTAACTTGAATCTAGGGAACTCTATGGGTCCAACCCTAACCCGGGGAGCTCCAGTGACTGCAACCTAACCCTACCCATGGGGGCCCCACAAATCCCAGCCTATCCTTAGCCACGGAGCCCTCACCCCACCCTGTCTCCATGGCCCCTAACCCTAGTCACTTCCATTCATACTCACCTGAGCCCAAGGGAGGGGCTGCGCTCCTGGGAGAACCAGGCTGAGACAAAGGCTGAACTGTCACGTCACAGCAGTTCCGAGACCCCCGCTCCAAAAGGCAGCGCTGCCTGGAACTAGCTCTGGTGTCGCTCCCTCCCTGAGGCCGGCCAGCGCCCTGTCCCAAAGGGCTCAGGCGATTGGCTTGGGGGATTAGGGGAAGCACCATATGTCACAGTCGCACACACGCTCTTGTTTTCAGCCACAGTGGCTTCAGACGTTAAACCCCCGGCATGCAGCCCTGAGGTCACAACCCACCTGACATTACCTGCCCAACAGCCGGTCACAGCACCCACCAGAAAGGTGGCCCTGAGCTACTGAATCTATCCAACAATCATTTCATCGTTCCTGAAGCATCAGCCGGGGCTCAGAACACGGGGCCAGGCAGCCCTCATCAATATGCCCAGAAAGCAGGTTGTAGGGAACAACACTGCCCAGACCTGGGCTGCCCCAGACCCGGTGAGGCCTTTCCGGTCTCTAATCCCTGGCGTTGAGGGTGAAATGTGGCTCAGAGCAGCAGTGCTGGCGGTGAGGCTGCGTGGCCTGCCCATGGGGGGTCTGGCACACGGACGGTGTTCTCAAGGGGGTGTAGCAGAGATCCTGCGGCTCCGTGGCACAGCCCACACGGTGGCAAGTGAGCGCAGGGAGGGCGAGTGTGATGGAAACAGGCCACTGGCCAAGTGAGGGGGTGGGCAGAACCACAAGCTGGTGAGCACCCGTGGATGTGACGTTTTGCCCCTTCCCAGCCCCCAGGGAGGAGATGGACCCTGGGCCTCACGCCCCGTCGTGCCCTGGGCAGAGGCCGTGATGGAGGCTACGTGACGTGACGAGCCCCCATTCCATCCCCCAGCTGGAGGGCACCAAAGGCAGGGCAGGAAACCTCTCCCCAGCCCTCGCAGGGTCCTTGTGGCTAACCCGGCTGGCCACTGGGTGGTGCCATTGAACCGTTATTGGGAGCACCGTGGAGGTGGGGGGCAAGGACTGGTGGCTTCTCCTGCTCTGGGTGCTCAGCCCCGTCCCAGGGGGTCGCCAGCCCCACCCTGGGCGAGCTGGATCCGGGCCCTTAAGGCCAGAAGGGGCCCTCGTGGTCGACGGGTCTGATGCCCTGCGGGCACGACCATGGCAGTACCGGTGAGGCACTGGGGGCTGAGCCGGCCCCTGGCTCAGGGGCCTGGGCAAGTGAAGCAAATTCAGGCGGGGGGGCACCAGGGGCTCTGCCTTCTCCCCTGGACTCCACGGCCCCCTTCTTCAGCCCTGGGGCACCTTTCCCCACTCTCCATCCCCCCCAGCCCCAGCGCCATTCACTGCCCTGCAATGGGAGGTGGTGGCTGCTGCTGCCCAGCCAGTGTTACAGGGAGTCAGGGACTCCCCAGGGCTCTACCCCGCTCAGTGTGCACGGGGTACCCCAGGTTGGCCTGCAGCACAGAGGTCTCTAGAGAGCCAGGGAGAGCTGCAGGTGCCATTCCTGGGCTGGTCGGGGGCTGCACCCAGCTTGCAAATTGCCTGCGTCCTTTAACCCCGGCTGACACGGCACTGCCCAGACCCCGCGGGGAGAGAGAGAGCCAGTCTGGCACAGGACGCTCGCCCCACTGGCGCACAGGGGACGGCACAGGCAGGCAATCGGCTCCCACCGAGCAGCAGTGGCTAGGGCGAATCTCTGCCGCTCACAGCAGGCAGCGAAAGCTACAGCCGGCCCCCCACGCCCTGTCCTGGGTCTGCACTTGACTCAAGCCACGGTGCCGTGCAGGGAGCAGCCTGTGTGTGGCTACGGAGAGCCAGCAATGGCTTGTGGAGGGTGGGAAGCGCCCATGGTGAAGTTGCATGCTGCAGCGTGAGCCGCGCAGTGCTGCCCAGAGCTGTGCACGGCTGGGCTGGGTGCTCAGCTTTCTCCCTGTGAGACTCCCCTGGGGAATGCAGCACACTTCCTCCGGCCTGGGCCTGTTTCCCATCAATCCGCACAGAGCACAGGCCCTTCCCAGGGTCACCGGAGGCCAGGGGAGAGACTGAACAGCCCCCCAGATGGCAGGGCTGATGCACTCCAGAGCCCTCTTCAAATACACTCTGCAGGCGTGCGCCGGAACCAACTACTGCGGCACATTCCGGCTCTTCCCTCCCAGCCAAGCCACGGATTTCGGGGGCCCCCGAGCTGCCGGCTCCTTTCCTCTCGGCCCTGCCCATGCGCTCAGCCTGGCCCCGCAGTGAGCTGAGCCGTTTAAGCCAGTGCTCGTCATTCTCCCAGGGACCGGGCTGGGTAGCACTGCTGCCCTGGACGGCCCCAGGCTCCCTTGGCTAGTCGGCAGCGCTGGCTAATGTCGTTCTGGGGCAGAGATTAGTTTTAGGAGCCGAGTTTGTAGCCGGCTGCTTCTTTCAGTTACATTTGTCAAGTCCCCAGGGGGAGCCCAGCTCTGCACCCTGCGTTCAGGACATGGGGCTGTGTCATGACAGCCAAATACTCCAGGGACAGCTCACCTCTCTGTGGCAGCCGACCACCCCAGGTGCCACCCAATTGCCCTCCGCCAGACCCTGCCCTGAGCCAAACCGCTGAAGTGGGGCTGTACAGGGTACAAACTGTCTGCGCGCGACCAGGCAGGGGTGGAGCAGAGCTGGCCACGTAGTAGCCATAACGGCTTCATTTGATTGCTGCCGCATCCTCCTCCCACCCTCCCATTTGCATCTTGTCACAAGCCCAGCTTGCAAGTGCCTCTTAGTCATCCGTGTGACGGTACCGGCCTGGGTCTGTTTGCACAGCCCTCAGCGGGGTCTGGATTGGGGCCCCCAGCTGCTATCGTCATACATAAGAACACAGGACCATGTGTGTGTGAGTTTTGTCTGCAGAGAGAGTCTGTACCCAGATCCGGAGGGTGTCCGGTCCCCAATCCATGCAGATCCAGCATTCGGTTCTGTGCTCCTCAGTGCCACGCAGCTGCTGGGAAATGCAAGGGGGAGTCGGAGGCAGGCAGCTAAAATGATGAATAGGCGGGAGGGGCAGGGCTTTGAAGAGGGCTAAAGTCTGCTAAATGAGTACGTCCAGCTTTTGAGTACATAAGAACATAATGACATAAGAATGGCCATACCGGGTCAGACCAAAGGTCCATCTAGCCCAGTATCCTGTCTACCGACAGTGGCCAATGCCAGGTGCCCCAGAGGGAGTGAACCTAACAGGTAATGATCAAGTGATCTCTCTCCTGCCATCCATCTCCACCCTCTGACAAACAGAGGTGAGGGACACCATTCCTTACCCATCCTGGCTAATAGCCATTAATGGACTTAACCACCATGAATTTATCCAGTTCTCTTTTAAACGCTGTTATAGTCCTAGCCTTCACAACCTCCTCAGGCAAGGAGTTCCACAAGTTGACTGTGCGCTGTGTGAAGAAGAACTTCCTTGTCTTTGTTTTAAACCTGCTGCCTATTAATTTCATTTGGTGACCCCTAGTTGTATTATGTGAATAAGTAAATAACTTTTCCTTATTTACTTTCTCCACACCACTCATGATTTTATATACCTCTATCATATCCCCCCTTAGTCTCCTCTTTTCCAAGCTGAAAAGTCCTAGCCTCTTTAATCTCTCCTCATATAGGACCCGTTCCAAACCCCTAATCATTTTAGTTGCCCTTTTCTGAACCTTTTCTAATGCCAGTATATCTTTTTTGAGATGAGGAGACCACATCTGTACACAGTATTCAAGATGTGGGTGTACCATCGATTTATATAAGGGCAATAATATATTCTCAGTCTTATTCTCTATCCCCTTTTTAATGATTCCTAACATCCTGTTTGCTTTTTTGACCGCCTCTGCACACTGAGTGGACATCTTCAGAGAACTATCCACGATGACTCCAAGATCTTTTTCCTGACTTGTTATAGCTAAATTAGCCCCCATCATATTGTATGTATAGTTGGGGTTATTTTTTCCAATGTGCATTACTTTACATTTATCCACATTAAATTTCATTTGTCATTTTGTTGCCCAATCACTTAGTTTTGTGAGATCTTTTTGAAGTTCGTCACAGTCTGCTTTGGTCTTAACTATCTTGAGCAGTTTAGTATCATCTGCAAACTTTGCCACCTCACTGTTTACCCCTTTCTCCAGATCATTTATGAATAAGTTGAATAGGATTGGTCCTAGGACTGACCCTTGGGGAACACCACTAGTTACCCCTCTCCATTCTGAGAATGTACCATTAATTCTTACCCTTTGTTCCCTGTCTTTTAACCAGTTCTCAATCCATGAAAGGACCTTCCCTTTTATCCCATGACAGCTTAATTTACATAAGAGCCTTTGGTGAGGGACCTTGTCAAAGGCTTTCTGGAAATCTAAGTACACTATGTCCACTGGATCCCCCTTGTCCACATGTTTGTTAGACTTACCGGTCTGTAATTGCCGGGATCACCTCTAGAGCCCTTTTTAAATATTGGCGTTACATTAGCTAACTTCCAGTCATTGGGTACAGAAGCCGATTTAAAGGACAGGTTACAAACCTTAGTTAACAGTTGCGCAACTTCAAATTTGAGTTTTCAGAACTCTTGGGTGAATGCCATCTGGTCCCGGTGACTTGTTAATGTTAAGTTTATCAATTAATTCCAAATCCTCCTCTCGTGACACTTCAATCTGTGACAGTTCCTCAGATTTGTCACCTACAAAAGCTGGCTCAGGTTTGGGAATCTCCCTAACATCCTCAGCTGTGAAGACTGAAGCAAAGAATCCATTTAGCTTCTCCGCAATGACTTTATCGTCTTTAAGTGCTCCTTTTGTATCTCGATCATCAAGGGGCCCCACTGGTTGTTTAGCAGGCTTCCTGCTTCTGAAGTACTTAAAAAACATTTTGTTATTACCTTTGGAGTTTTTGGCTAGCCGTTCTTCAAACTCCTCTTTGGCTTTTCTTATTACATTCTTGCACTTAATTTGGCAGAGGAAGAGAACTGGGGAAGGGGGCTAGGCTGTGTTGGGCAGAGGCTGCCACTGAGTGCATTTGCCAAGTGCCAGCACAGAAGCACAAGGGGCCCCGGGCTGGCACCTCTCGGGCAGCAGCGCTATGAAAGCACTAGGTGAGGAACAAGCCCGGGCATGGGGGGGTTATAGTGTGAAAAGGGAGCAGAGGCCCAGGGACGGACTAAAAGCAACAAGCTGGTAACTTACGCCGAGACTAGGGAAAGGTCCTGCTGGTGGAGGTCAGCGGTGACACATCCCAGCAGGACTGGCTCGGCCTGGTGCCCGTAGGCCTGGCATGGAGTGGGGTCACATTCGTGTCCAGCAGTCTAGCTTGCCCCGGCCCCTGGGTGTCAGCTTCCTCGCACTATCTGGTGCTGGGCCGGCAGGGCAGGCGGTGCCGGGCTGTGGGGATCTGGAACGTGTGCGGCAGGAGACGCTGGGCTGGAATTTGAAGTCTACAAGAGACGAGCGTCGAGGCAGGAGCTCGCGTAGACCTGTGTTAGGGATAAATCACGCATGCGAGCGCCAAGGAGGAGACAGGCGAGGCTGCGGGAGAGAAACAGGGAGTGCGCTGCACTGCACAGGGGCCAGGCTCAAATATTTACTTTAGCTGGGCCAGGAGCATCAGAGACGAATTCAGGTTTCCTGGGAAGAACTCAGCTCAGCTCAAAGGAACGGAGCTTTTCTGCCGAGAGCGAGCGGAGCCAACACCATGTGCCCAGCCACCAGCCGCTGCCTTGGTTCTAACCAGCCACGCGGCTGGTTCTCCAGAGCAGGCAGCTTCCCTCCTGTGTCCACAGGCGGCCTGGGACCAGGAGAGAGGAGCTGCGCCAGGGCGCTGCTGGGGGGCACGGTCGCTCCTCTGCCAGGCGCTGTGCTCGCTACCCGTCAGCATAAGCGGGAACGTGGAAGCTGCGTTTGGCTTGTAGCACTCTGGAGCTGCTCCGTCTCTCGCCACGTCTGTGTAGCAGCCAGAACGCTGGGCCCCGAGCTCAGCGAGGGCACCAGCTACTGCTGCAATATACGTGTAATAAGAATCCCGCCTAGACAGGGCTTTTGGGGCCCGCTGAGGTCAGTGGTGTTTAGCCCAGCAGGGGCAAGGCCAGGGAGGAGGGCAGGGATGTGGGGAGCAGTCAGGGCCGGCTCCAGGCACCAGCTTAACAAGCAGGTGCTTGGGGCGGCCAAGGGAGAGGGGCGGCACCTGCAGCAATTCGGGGACGGCAGATCCCTCACTCCCTCTAGGAGCGAAGGACCTGCCGCCGCCGATCGCGGCTTTTTTTTTTTTTTTTTTTTGCTTGGGGCGGCAGAAATGCTGGAGCCGGACCTGGGAGCAGTGAAGGATTCTGGGAAATACTGGCTCTCTTCCATTGCCCTCTGCCGAGGGGCTGGTCTGCGTCCTGCAGCAGGCGGATGGCGTGAGCACTGACTGATCGGAGGAAGCAGGCGTCAGGATCGTGACGGGGCAGCTGGGACCAAGGGTCAGAGCAGGGACAAACCTGAGGCTGGGGGATCAGAGGAGTTTTGTAGGCAGGTTCCCGGCCAGCGTTGATATCAAGGGGCCGAGTTCGAGTCGGATTTCAGGGGCTGGGTCAGGAGGCGAGGTCCAAACCGAGGGGAGGCCGAAGCCAGGCATTCAGGAGCAGGGCTATGAGTGGCAGCTACAGGAGAGCCACGCTGCTGCCTGGACACTGCCTGCAAGGCCCCTTGGGTTTATATAGGGCGGGAGCCAACCAGGAGCCCCTTGGGCTGGGACTTCCCATGGTCTGTGTGTGTCCACAGTGGGTCATGGGCAGTGGAGTGCCATCTGCCTGGCAGTTCTGCAAGCCCGCCTTCTACACCGGTGGGGCCCGACCCCCAGGGTGCAGTGAGACAGGGCAGAAAGGTCCCAAGGGTGTCTGGGAATCAGGGTGCAGTGGGCAGGCAGAGAAACGGACAAAGGCTGGGGGAGGAGCCGGGGGAGGCGGAGTGAGACGCTGGAGGGAGTTGCAGTTTTGGAGCTGGCTGGGGAAATGGAGGGGAGCCCAGACGGGGCTGTGGTGTCCCTGGGGCCCCCAAAATGGACCTAACTGGGGGGGGGGTCCTGTTGTCTGTACCTGCAAGACCTGTTTTGGACTGTGTTCCTGTCATCTAAATAAACCTGCTTTACTGGCTGGCTGCGAGTCCTGGTGCATCGCAGGAAGGGGGGTGCAGGGCCTTGTCTCGAAGCCCCTGGAGCCAGGAGAGCCCAGCACCCCCAGGCAGCATGAACCCCGGCCTGGCTGCTGCTGGCTCCTGCCGGGGAGCGGGCAGGACGGCATGTGCTCTGCCCTCCCTCCTGTCAATGCTCCTGGGTCCAGAGTGCTGCTTCTCAGCTCTGACGATAACACGACTCAGTCCGGAGACACCGGCCTGGGCAGGGGCGCAGGCGGCATGCGGCCCAGTCTGCCTGCTGAAGGCTGGGGCAGTGTGTGTGGCACGAGCGGCCAGTGCAGGAGAACCCGGGCGCTCTCTGCAATGATGGAGTTTCCTGGAGCAAACATCTTGTTCCCACAAGCTTCAAACAGCCCCAGCCCCGCAGCCTTCCACAAATCGATCCCTGAAAGACTCGCTGGCCACATGGCTGTGTTTGCAGCGCTGACCAGCCCCACTGGAGAAAGAACTGGCTGAGGCTCTGAGTTCGGCCAGGAGTTGGCCATGGGGGACCGCTCCCCAGCACACACGGCGGGGCAGCAATTGCCCAAGCACCTGTCCCAGCCCGGCCCAGCCCAGTCTCCAAGGAGCCACCAGACCCACGCCGGCCTGTTAGAATCTCGGGACTTTATCTCATGATAAAAACACGTTGACATGGATCACATTGAAAAAATAAAAGAGACGGAACAGGTTTAATACCCGCCGAGGAGAGTCTCTCTCCTCGCTCAGACACACGGCGAATGAGGAACGGGGCCGCAGCGCTCGGCTGGGCCGCCAAAGTGCAAGGTATAAATGCAGCATTTCGAGTGCTGATCACAGTAAAACCAGCGTGTAACAAGGGACACGGGAGTGAGGAGGTGAGTCGGGATTAAAAAGTGAGCTACAAAAGGCTTTAAAAAGTGAACGTGCCCCACAATAAATTAAACACGCTGCCTAGTGCACAGTGGTCTCCCCAGCCCCCCCCACGCAGCGCTCCCTGGTCTCCCCAGCCAGCCCCCCCTGCAATGCTGCCTGGTCTACCCAGCCGCCCCTCTGCAGTGCTCCCCAGCTCCCCCAGCCAGCCCCCCCCGCAGCGCTCCCCAGCCCTCCCCACAGTGCTCCCTGGTCTCCCCAGCCCACCCCGCCAGCCCCCCCCCCCCCCGCAGCACTCCAGGGTCTCCCCAGCCAGCCACCCCCCCACAGCGCTCCCCAGCTTCCCCAGCCAGCCACCCCCCGCAGCGCTCCCCAGCCCCCCCCGCAGCACTCTCTGGTCTCTCCCCCGCAGCGCTCCCTGGTCTCCCCAGCCCCCCCAGCCAGCCCCCACCCCCCCGCAGCACTCCAGGGTCTCCCCAGCCAGCCCCCCCCCCCCAGCACTCCCCAGCTCCCCCAGCCAGCCCCGCCCCCCCCCCCACAGCACTCTCTGGTCTCCCCAGCCCCCCCCCGCAGCACTCTCTGGTCTCCCCATCCCCCCCCCCTGCAGTGCTGCCTGGTCTCCCCAGTCCCCACAGCCAGCCCCCCCCCACCCCCCGCAGCGCTCTCTGGTCTCCCCAGCCCCCCCCCCGCAGTGCTCCAGGGTCTCCCAGCCCCCCCCACAGTTGGGGTGCTGTTGCATTGGAGAGCCAGTGCTGCTTTGTGAGGGGAAATGTTTAAAGCGGCGTTTTACGCATCTCCCCTTTTGGTTCATATTCTGCAGTGTCTGCCGGCAAAGGGCTGTTTGGAGTCAGGGAAGCCGGGGGTATGTCAGTGCCCGGCCCCTGCACTGACCATCCCCCCGCTGAGGGGGGCCAGCCAGTTCGTTTAGTTGCATAAATTAGAGGCAATGGAGATTCACAGCAGCACACCAAAGTATAAAGTACTTGCGTGGTCTAGGTCCCAGCGCAGGACAACACGTGAGAACGGGGCGTCCCTGACGGGCAGCACTAGACACTTTTCCGTGACAGCTCCTGTAAATACAGAGACCCTCTGCCACCCAGGGCCTTCCATAAAACCTCCCATTACCAGCCGTGCCTCCTGCTGGCTTCACTGGGACCCGCACAGCTGGGCAGGGAGGACAGGGAGAGGCGGGGAAAGTCGCTAGAGCAGCACAGCTCCCGGCGTGGGCACCATGAGCCCGGATAAAGGTGCCTGAGACCCAGACAGCTTCTTCCCCTTCCCCTTCCCCTGTGGCTCCCAGGCCCAGCCGCAGGGGGTGGGAGCCCTTCCACGGGGAGTTGCCTCCATGCATAGAGCCCTTGGGGCGGCCGGTGGGAGCGGGGCCTGCGCCCGGTGACACGGGACGGTTCCTTCCCGGCTCTGTTACTCACAGGGCCCGAGACCAGCAGCTCTGCTGGGTACCAAGGAGCTGCGCCAGGTCACAGCAGCTGAGTGCCCGGCCGGCCCCGAGCTCCCGGGGAGATGATGTGACGGTCACCCTGTGAGGAAATCCCAGCTGCGGCCTGCATGCACCCAGCGCTCCAGCCCCTGCAGCCACGGGGCGAAGTGCTTGGAGCTGGAACGTGGGGGCAAAGCCCCACCTCCTGGAGGGGGGTCCCCGCCCCACATCCCCTTCCGCAGGGTGGGCAGGGCTTCACGGAGGGGGCTGATGAGCCGCTAACAGGCAGGACACTGCAGACTGGCTGCTAAGGAGCTCAAGGCAGGGATGCTGCTTGGGGCTTAGCTGGGCCCCCGGGTTGGCACAGCCCCGATGTGCATGTGGATCAAAGGCCTGGCTTCCCCGGGAGGAGAGGCAGTGCATCCCGGCAGGGTGGGAGGGGGAGAAGACCAGGATCCGAGGGGGCATGGCCCAGGGGTACCAGGGAACACGCTCCCCACTCAGGAGCCCAGAGCTGCAGCCTGAAGGGGACACAGTGCTTAGCTGTGAGCAGCAGGGATGCTCATGGATCTGCGTGGCCTGTCTGCCCCCCCGCAGCTTCCAGCCCTTCTGCCCATCCGGGTCCGGGTCGGGCCCTGGCTGGCAGGCGCGGGGACGTAGGGCACAGGGTGAGACCGAGGATAGTGAGGCAAGACACACACGACAATGCTGCGGCCGCAGCCCTGTCCAAGCCCAGCGGCAGCACACAGACTCGCCCCGGGCGGCTGGGGGCCTGCTCAGGTACAGAGCCATTCCCACGCCGTGTGCCCGGTCATCACTCGAGGGCACATGGCAATTGACGATTCTAGTCCGGGCCCGCCTGGCCAGCTGCTGCCTGCTCCCTCCAGAGGGTCCTGATCTCAGTCCCCAGTGGGTGCTACGGGAGGGTGGGGGCCCACAGAGCTCATGTGCTCCATGCCCCAATCTCGCTGTCTTTATTAACGACCCTGCGGTGCCCAGTCTCCAGGTGGCTCCCAGACCCAACCAATGGGCACAGCGGGCCCTGCCCGTTACGTCCCCAGTGGCAGAAACGTGAGGTTCCCCTCTGTGTCCAGGGCCAGCTCCTTGGCCTCCAGGCTCCCCCTGTGGCCCAGCTCCGAGGTGCCGCCGTCGGGCTGCGAGAGCGTCCTCTCCAGAGCCCTCCTGTTGTCAAAGTGCAAGGCCTCTTTCTGCTTGACCAGCGTGTTCCTGAGCGGGCCGCAGGGCGCGGGGGGCGGAGAGTCCTGGACAGCTGAGCCAGGGGACAGGCGCTCGAGCTCCGGTGACTCCGAGTCGTCCGTGGCCAGCGTCTTGGAGTCGCTGCCACTGTTGTCCTCCTCCAGCGGGCTCTCGGCCTCCTCCGGCTCAGTGTCTGACTCGCCCTCCTCCTCCAGGGTCAGCTGGAACTGGAACTTCTCCCCCCCACCGCCCTTCTCGGGGTCCTGCTCCTCGGGCGGCGAGGGGCTGCGCGGGATCATGCTCTGGTACCACTCCCGGTTGTCCTCCAGCGTGTCCAGGATCTCCTGGGCGTCGGGGTGCACCAGGTCGGCCCACGTCTCCCAGAGCGGGTGAGCGATGTAGTCGATGAAGCCCACCTGTGAGAAAAAGCAGAGCTGGGGGTTACGGGCAGGTCCAGGCACATCCCTACGGGGGCAGCATCCCTGCCCCGGGGAGTCCTGCAGTCAGGTCCAGCATCTACATCAGCTTCCCCCGTCCAATTCTGACCCCATGGGGTCCTGCCCCGGGACCTGCCAGCTTCCAGAGGCTGCTGACGGGCGGCCCATGGGCAACTCCAAAGGACCTGGAGTGGTGCCAGCTCCTCCCTGCTATCGCCCCCAGGGGTCGCCCCCAGTCTGCCTCTCCCCACCCGGATCCTTCCACGAGAGCCCGGACGCTGCCTCGGAGCCAACGTGCCGCGTGGACAGGACCACGGCAGGACCCTGCCCACTGGCGAGTGCAGTGGGGTGGCAGCAGAGCCCAAGAGCCCTGCCTTCTTCTCGGTGATGGTTCCCCAGGCTCCAGTGGGGGCAGAGGGCCCCCAGAGAAGCCTCCTCCCAGGGCCACATCCCTCCCTCCCTCCCGCTGTGCTCCATGGCACCTCGCTGGCCCCTGCACCCCGAGCTGCGTCCAGCCCAGCCCCGGCCCCAGCCCCACCTGGGACTTCTCCACGGAGGCGCTGAGCTTGTCACACATGGGGCTGATCTCCATGCCCTTCTCCCGCTCCCGGTCCCCCTGGTGGAAGAACTCCACCATGATCCGGTCCGTCCACTGGCGGTACAGCTCCAGCGGCTTGGTGGGGTTGCTGAGGTCGGCGCAGTGAACCATGTTCTGCAGGACCTGGGGGGAAGGACAGTCACCGCTTTGCAAAGAGCCCGTCCGCCTCCCCGACGCCTGGCTGCCCTGGCCAGCCCCACTCCCAGGGCCCGTCCCTCGGGGGCAGCGCTGAGCTGGGACCTGGCAATGTCTGCACGAGATGCCCAAAGCGGAGGGGGCAGGGCCCTGGCTGGGCATTCGTTCAATATCCCCCTGCAAGGACAGCACCGGAGCAGCCCAGCCTGGAGCCAGACCTGGGGCTGGAGCTCTGAGTGCTGTGGTGGGGCCGGAGGAGGGGGGTGGTTGGGATCTGTCTCGGGTTCAGAAGGGCAGAGGGGGCAGCAGCGAGGAATGTCTCCGCCAAGGAGTGTCACGGTCTCATCGCAGGCCGGAGACCCACCTACATGAGCCATTCCGGCCGATGGGTGAAGCAATAAGGAGGAAGGGCTGGGGCCTGCAGTGCTGAGCTGCCCCATTGCATGGGGTCGGGGTCCCAGAGCCCCTCGCTCTCACCTGGATTCGGTCCGAGTAGTTATCCAGCAGCAGGACTCCCAGACTGGTCACCTTCTTGGTCTCCACCATCGTCTTCAGATCTGCCAGCAGGTTCATGTGTTTGGACATGTCCGTTGCCAGCACCTGCATGGAGGAGAGGGCACCCATTAGCCTGTGTCCAGCCGAACACCCCAGCCCCACACTCAGCAAACCAGGCAGCCTGTCCCTCCACTCCCCCAGCACCCTGGCTCCAGCGGCCACCTCCGTGGAACCGAGTGCAGGTCTCTTGGGCCTCCTGGGCCAGTCCGATCGCTGGTGCCCGGGGTGGGGAACAATCCCAGGCTGGCTGGCACGGGGGCAGCTAGAGGGGACCTCTGTGAAGAAGTGGGACTGTTCTTAATGTTTCCTGTGAATACTGTGAGTGCCTCAGTTTCCTCTATGCATTTCTTAAGTCTCCAGTGTGCATAAATGGCTGACAATTTGTCTCCTAGCAACAAATGGCCAGGGTCCTTCCCCCCTGCAAGGGGATAGTTAAAGGTGAACAAAGAGATCAGGTGACCTCCTGGCCCGGGAAAGAAACAAAGGCCAGAAAGGAGGGGCTGGAGGGGGTTTCAGTTTGGAGCTGGCTGGGGACTGGAAGGGAGGGCAGACGGGGTTGTCTGGCTCGCTGGGCCCCAGAATGGACCCGGCTGAGGGGTCCCGTTCGCTGGACCTACAAGCTCTGTTTTAGACCATGTTCCTGTCATCTAATAAACCTCTGTTTTACTGGCTGGCTGAGAGTCATGTCTGGCTGCGAAGTGGGGGTGCAGGGCCCTCTGGCTTCCCCAGGACCCACCCTGGGCGGACTCGCTGTGGGAAGCGCACGGAGAGGCATATGATGAATGCTCCAAGGTCAGACCCAGGAGGTGAAGCCGTGTGAGCTTCTTGCCCTGAAGACAGTCTGCTCCGAGGGAGAGGAGGCTCCCCAGAGTCCTGACTGGCTTTGTGGGGAGCAGTTCCAGAGCATCGCCCGGGGACTCCGTGACAACCTCGCAGGCTGTGACTCTCCTACTCCAGGGATGTCACAGCACAGGATGGAGACCAAGATCAGCCGTGCCCAGAGCAGCCAGGTCTTGTTTAGAGTGAAGGGAATAGCGTGTCCAGCTCCCTCTGGGCCACCAGAGTCCGTGAATCATTGACCCTGACTCTGCCAAGCCCTGCTGGGAGCGGCGGGTGCATGTGCGTGAGAGACCCCAGAGCCAGCTGCATCGGGGCCCTTGCTCTGCAATAGCAACGCACCAAGGGCACGAGGGCAGACAGGCGTCAGGTCAGTCAAAGGGGGCCCGTTACTGTCAGGCCATCGCTCCATGCAGGCGTTGGAGAGTACCTAGGCCTGACCCCCATGGAGTCGGGGTCAATCCTGCGTCTCATGAGCACCGAGCAGGCCCTGGCCCCCTCACCATGTCGATGGCCATCTTGCGGAGCGACTGCCGCTGCTTCTTGCTGAGGTGCTGGAAGATGTCGCAGTTTTCCTCCTGGAGGAGCTTGAAGCCCACGGCCAAGTGGTGATTCTCCAGGACAGAGACGTCATTGTACATCAGAGCCAGCTCTGAGTCTGCAGAGACAGGCGGGGTTAGCGCGAGAGGCCGACGCAGGCTCCCGGCTGCCAGCCCGTCCATGTGGCTGCCGGCGGCTCCCGGTGGGACCCCTGCTGCAAAGGGGCCTGCACTGGGAAATGATTGGCCCCAGCCGGGTCTGGGGCACCTCAGGTGATACCCGGGGCCACGTCGATACCAACTGCAGAAGCCGTCTGGGGGGCCCTTGAATGAGCGTGTCTGCATCGCAACTGTTTGCAGAAGAACCACACGTAGGCTCCCAACACCTATGGCTACACCGGGGTTCAGACCCACTGTGCCCAGCACAGGGACCTCACGGAGCTGGGCCACATGGCACAGGGCCCCCGTACTGCGGCTGGAGCCCTGGATTTGGTCAGAGGAGGCTGGCAGTGGCATTAACCCTGGGAGTGCCAGGCCTTTGCAAGGGCTCCTCCACCTGGCCAGTGTCTCATCACAGTGGCCTGGGGCAGCCAGCCCTATGACACACGTGTCTCCCAGGACCAGCCTGGGACTGGCGGGTTCCTGGGGGAGCTGAACTCACTGGTGTTGATCAGGAACTGGTTTGACACGCCGGGGTGGTCAACGTCATGGATGGCGCTGGCGAAGATGGCAGCCATGACCTCCAGGTCCGTGAACACAGCCTGGAACCGAGGGACAGGGAGTCAGAACGGAAAGAAAGCCACTCTGCAGGCCGACGGATACACCGAACATGTGGGTTTGCACGCTGGGGGAGCCAGAGGTGTACGTCACCGCAGCCCACTGGGATCAAGCCCCTGAGCTCTGGTTAACTGCGGCTGGAGGCGCCCGCGTACCGGGCTGTCTGCATGTCTCGGGCAGCGAGCTGGGGTGAGGGAAAGTCGGGGTATTCCCCACACGCTCCAGGCGGGAGGCATCCCCCAGCTGGGATCCTGGTGTGAACAGGTCCAGGATGGGACTGTGAGGAGACCCGGCATCTGCTGGACAACGTCGGGAGGAGAAGTGTAACTCCTACCCCTGCCCCTACGTCCCTCCTTCCCTGCGGCCATCTGTCCCATCCAGACAGTGTGACCTGCCTTCAGGGACCACCCAAAACTCCAGGAAACTGGGCTGCACGAGGGGACTGAGAGGGGACATGAGAACAGCTTTCAAGTATGTCAAAGGTTGTGACAAGGAGGAGGGAGGTAAATTGCTCTCAATAATCTCTGAGGACAGGACAAGAAGCAATGGGTTTAAATTGCAGCAAGGGCAGTTTAGGCTGGACATTAGGAAAAACTTCCTAACGGTCAGGGTGGTTAAACACTGGAATAAACGGCCTAGGGAGGTTGTGGAATCTCCATCATTGGGGATTTTTAAGAGCAGGTTGGACAAACACCTGTCAGGGATGGTCTAAATAATACTTAGTCCTGCTTTGACTGCAGGGAACTGGACTAGATGACCTCTCGAGGTTCCTTCCAGTTCTTTGATTCTACGATTCCTATGCAAAGATGGCTCTTTAATTGAAGGATGGACACACCTCACTGGGGATGGGTGGCTTGTGACATGGTGCAGACCTAGCCCAGGCTGCAGGGAGATGTGCTCTGGGGGGCACTAAGCTCTGGAGCCCAGGGGCAGACCCGGTGTGCCGCCCCACTAGCCTCCCAGTCTGGAGCCTGGGTGGGGGAGCGACTTCGAGAGCTGTCCCCACCCCCTCACCTCCAGAGCCGGCGTGGACAGCAGCACGTGCGTGGACTGGACCACGTCTGCGGCGTGGATGTTGTTGTGATAGGCCACGTCGGCATGGTAATGGTCCTCCAGGGTCATCAGATAGGTGATGAAGGTGTCGGCTGGGATGCTGAAGGTCTTCATCAGGTCCCGCTCCTGCCAGGCAGCAGAGAGGGCGGGACGGGCTCAGCGCAGGGCACTGACCTTCCCGCTACCTCAGTGCAGCTTCAGGATGAGCCAGGGTCAGTCCCCAGCTCACGGGACAAAGGGTTTTTAATTCAGAACTCCACGGAGTTTCTCTGACCTACGGCTGTCCTGGCACCTCCCCAGACACAGGTGCCCTGGAGGGTCGTGCGGACAAGGACGAGCTCGGGAGAGGCAAGGCCAGTGACTGTGCGGGGAGGTAAGGTTAGAGCGCGAGGCATCGTGCTGTCCCTGGCCCCCCACCCTGCCCCCTGCTGCCCCCCACCCCCTGCTCCACGCTGCCCATGCCCTGCCCCCACTGGGAGCCCCCCTGGGGCTCACTCACCTGGAAGATGCTGTACATGACGACCGTAAGCGGGCGGTTGCCAGAATACTCGGTGATTTTAAACATGTCAAGACCCCATTTGTTTGTATCTTTGAGTTCCTGGGAGAGACACATGGCAGTGAGTCAGCGGGGGACGCGGGCGGCACAGGCCTGGCGGTGGGACAGGGCGGGGGGGGGGGCGCAGGCGGCACAGGTCTGGTGGTGGGACGGGGCAGAAGGCGGGGCGCGGGCGGCACAGGCCTGGCAGTGGGACGGGGCGGGGGGGGGGGGGCACGGCCATCACAGCCCTGGCGGTGGGACGGGGCAGGAGGGGGGGCGCGGGCGGCACAGGCCTGGCGGTGGGACGGGGCAGGGGGGGGCATGGGCGGCACAGGCCTGGCGGCGGGACGGGGGGGGCAGCCAGGGGGACACGGGGCCGAGGGGCGAAGCATTCCTCCCCCTCCCTCAGCATGTGGGCTCAGGGCCCTGTTCACCTTGGCCAGGAGCCCTTCCTGGTCCGTCTTGACCCCGAAGCGAGGGATGCTGGAGCTGATGAAGCTGGAGCTGTGCGTCAGTTTCTTCAGGCCGCTGATCTGGGCCATGGGGCGCGTCGTCTTCTCCGCCTCCTTCTCCTTGGGCGTGGGGGAGGGAATTTCCACCTCATGCTGCTTGTCTGGGGGAGAGAACATGCAGAGACCGGTCGGAGCGTCGGGCACAGCCCCCCCGCCAGGCCATCGCCCTCTGGGAGTTGGGGACGCTGCCCGGGTCCGGACATTGTGACCGTTCCGGCACCTGCCTCTGTCCTTCCTTGAGCAGCTGGTGAGCCAAGAGGCTGCTCTGAGAGCCGGCGGGCACCAGGCTGGTCAGAGCCCACTGAACGCCCCCCACCTCAGAGCCCCTTGGCGCGCGGCTAGGTGAGGTCCATGAGCAGCATGAAAGTGGCAGATTTCCAGCGGGGGCGCACAGGACGGGACACCACTGCCGAGCTGGGGGAAAGCCCCTAACCCTGTGCCCCAGGCAGCTGGTGACAGCCAGCAGGGACAGGGGGGAGTTAAAACCGGAAGCTCCCCCGTTCCCCTGCAGAACACTGCGTTCCCCTTGCCAAGCCCCGCACCGCGGCCCAGCGCCCACACTCCGCGCCTGAGAGCAGCCGGCTCAGTGCCCTGGCCTGTGACCGCACTTACTGCTGTCAGTTTCCTGGAGAGGTAAAATGCTGGAACAACCTGTGTGTGTTTTCCGCCCGAGCCCCACGGCTTCACGCCGCTCAGGCCTGACCCGCCCGCCCAAACGACGTAGACCCAGACGTAAGTTGAGTCTAATAATATCGCTGCCATGGCAACGGGAGACAATGTGTTGAGGAATGTTGGTGCTTCCCAGCTGAACTGATGTTTCAAAGATCAATTCCTCCCCTCTCCCCCGGTGCACATGCACAGGGACAGATCGCCTGTGTAGACCCCCTGCCTAGCACTGGGAACCGTGGCAAGCCGGGGTTCTTCACAGCGACACGTTTCGTTTCCAGACAACTCTGCTCCATCGCCGTTCAGAGCTCTGCCAGAGGCTCTCAGGAGAGCCCCTGACCTGCTCCGTGCCTCAGTTTCCCCATCTGTAAAATGGAGCTGCTGAGGCAGGGCTGGGAAGCTGCGTTCATTCTGACTGGTAAAGTGCCCCTGGGGGCAGGGGTGGTGCAGATTTTATTTGTGGAGGCCTCTCCTGTTCCTGCAGCCACGTAGGTATCCAAATGAATGCTCCCTTTGTTAAAGCCCCACTATCTCAGCAAAGGGCCTGAGACTTTGCAGTAGGGTGACCAGATGTCCTGATAAAATCAGGACCGTCCCGATATTTCAGGGTGTGTCCCGCGTCCCGACCGATCTTTGGTCAGGACACAAATTGTCCCGATATCTGCTCGCAGGGACTGACTCGCCTTATTTTTTTTTGCTCCCCCCCATGTGTCCCGATTTTTTCTTTCCCTCATCTGGTCACCCTACTTTGCAGGGAGCCCCAGGGCGTTTGCATTCCTCAAACAGGCAGGGGGGGGGGGGAATGCGTGGAAAATGAAAGCAAAGCCAAGTCCGTGTGTGGGACAGGGCTGACCCCGAGGGACGAGCGCTGGCTCACCGGGCTGCTCTGAGCCCTCAGCCCCAGGAATGCAGGGCTGGGCTGTGCAAGAGAAGCCCAAAGGAATCGGCCGTCAGCTGTACCCAGCACATGCTGCCCATCTCTGCCTGGACACGGCGCTGCAGGTCAAGCGCCAGGTGCCCGGAGACCAGCCCCCTGCCCTCCCATTGCCAGCTGACTCCAGCCGGAATCCTGCCAGAGCGAGGACCCAGCTCTCGCGCCACCCTCCGCTCTGCTGGGAAAGGAAGAGACGCAGAGAAAGCATCTCGCCTCCAGGTCTGGATTGCAGTTACAAAGGGACACGGGACAGAGCCCTGCGCTGGGTGTGGCTGGAGACGCATGGTCAGAGCCCAGCGGCCTCGGGCTGGCACTGGGCAGCGCTCACACCACCGGGCAGGCCAGTCACTATTTCCCATGTGATTTCATTCGCCTGGGCAGCAATTGGGTCTCTGGGAAGGGCAGGGTCGCTAATAGCCTCACATCTGCACAGCGCCGGGAACGTACAAGGGCTACAGGAGATCTCGGGGGCCCTGGCAACCTCTGCTGCTCTGTGCAAAGAGCAGCTGTGACGGAGCAGGGAGCGGGTGGATTTGACCTGGGAATGTTGCAGGGGAGTTACATTGAGGATGGGGGACTTCCCTTGAGGGAAGATCCCTGAGCTGTAACCTGAGCCAGGAGGGGGGTTGGGAGAAGGGACACCACCTGGCTGGAGACTGGACAAAGGAGAGGAGGAGCAGAGGGGAGGGGGGAGAGAGCTGCTGGAGGAGGTTTTAGTTTCAGTTTGGGGCTGGGAGGTGCAACGCAGGGAACCCCAAGCTGGGGTCCAAGCTCCCTGAACCCCCCAGAAGGACTTGATTGAGGGGTCCTGGCTGTGCCTACAAGCCCTGTTTTAGACTGCATTCCTACTGACCAATAAACCTTTCATTTTACTGGCTGGCTGAGAGTCACGGTGAATCGCAGAAGAGGGGTGCAGGGCCCTGACGTCCCCCCACTCCATGACACCAGCAGGACCCCGATTTCCATCTGGGTGCTGGGCTTTCCCCAAGCTCCATGCCAACAGCGAGTGCCAGGCCCATCCCGGGGGACTGCGAGACCTAAGCAAATGCTGGGAGTCAGACGATTCTTCTCGCTGAGCATTGACGAACTGCTCCATTTCCTGGGGACGGGACGGTGCCGCTCTGGCACCCAGCCCCTGCCTGCCTGTCGTCCCAAAGGACACGGGATTCCTGCTCCCTCCGGCTCCCGAACAGGGAAACGCTCAGCGCTTTATTCACCGTCACTCAGCCAAAGGCCCTAGGCTGGCAGCAGATAGATACAAGCCCAGATTGTGTGAGCTTCAGCATGACCAACAGACTCTGACGCTGGAGATGAATCACCGCAGTGTGGTGACCCTAACGCAGCCGCCACTCTGGTTTATTGGGACAGACCCAGTTTCTCCGGTGAGGGCCTGGTGCCCCGGGCCCTTCTTTCCAGTCACCCGAAAAGTCCTGTGTTTTTTTCTGCCTGTCAACACCGTTGGGTTTTTGTAAGCACCGGCGTTGGCCTGTGGCGTGCAGCTGCTCCAAGCAGCGTTTGCGGCCTGCTCACCGGGGCCCGGCGAAGGAGTGAGCGGCAGGATGAGTGGCCGTGTCTAACGAGCACGGGCCCTGCCAGAGCTGCTGTCAGCTGGGAGCGAGCGTTAAGGTCACTTGTTTGGTGGTTCACACGCTCGGCCTACGTCTGCACTTGGGGCTGGAGGAGCCTCCCTCGCACTAGCGCTGATGGCTGCGCGGCCAGCGGGACGGGGTATGTACTCGGCCCAGCGACCCGGCTACACTCTCTTCACGCACTAGCTTGAGCAGAACTAGCACTAGCACGTCTCCTTGAGCTGGGACCCTCCCCCAGCGCTGAGTGTAGTCCAGCGGTTCCCAAACTTCATTGCTCCGCGACCCCCTTCTGACAACAAAAATCACTAAATGACCCAAGTCTGAACCTGCCCGAGCCCCACTGCCCTGGGTGGGGAGGCCAAAGTCGAAGCCCAAGGGCTTCAGCCCCAGGTCCCAGCAAGTCTAATGCCAGCCCTGGCGACCCCATTAGAACAGGGCCCCGCCCCACAGTTTGAGGACTGCTGGTGTAGCCATATCTCACTGGTCTGTCCGCCCTGCTCTCCGATCTGCAGCACGGGAGCATCCCAAGCTCGCTGTGATCTGGCTAACTCCAGTACCAGCCGCAGTGAAGATGGAGCAGCACAGGTGGCAGGCTCCCAGGATGCTGGGTACATCTCAGGGCGATAGCACCCCGCAGCTACCACGGCTCTGGTGCTCTTGTGTGCTGCAGTCCCACGCCCGCGTGCTCTGCAGACAGACCCTCCGTTACTGGGCAAACCCCCCTCTTGGAAGCGGGGGGCTGGCAGCAGCGACATCAGCGCATGCTGAGGAATGTATCTTCTGGCCTCTGTATCACTATTTTGTGGCACTAGAAACGTGGCCGGCTCCTTATCTCCAGCTGGAGAGCCCGGCAGAGTGGCTCTAGCCGTGGGGCGACAGGCTGGACTGCAGTTAACCAAACCCTTCCTAAATGCTGGCCACACCTTGGCCACTGCAAGGCTGCTGGACCCCACCCCGACCACACTGACATACAGAAAGTACAGCAAGCCCCGGGGTGCAGGGAAATCACCCCTGCCTGCCCCTTGATCCTGAACAGGGCTGGAGGGGTCCCAGGAGTGGGCTTTTGCCACTTTAATCAGCCCCGTCACATACAGCAGAGACCACGTTCCCCCAGTCACCCGGCAAGACGTCACGAGGGGAGATAAGGGCACTTCTCCTGTCTCTGTGGGGTAACAAGGAGAGAAAGGGGAGGCCTCGTGGGCAGCCGTTCCCATGGCCCCGTCATTGGGAAGAAGTGGCTGACGTACTTAGCCAGGGCATGATGCAGGACCCAGAAGGAGATTGTGGCAGGCCCTGTCTTTTTAGTGATGTGTCACACGACTTCCCTAGCTGGCTGACACGGCATTGCTGGGTGCAGCATCTTCCCCTAGCTACCCCCACAACAATCACTATCCATGGGATTACGGCCACACCCGGCTCGCTCCAGCCCCTTTGTGCCTGGTGCTTTGCAAACACACCCTGCCCCAAAGAGATTACACAGAATCCACTCAGAAACAAAATGCAACAGGCAGGGCTCTTCCACCGCATGCACCATCAATACCCCTCCATGTTTTCTGCCTGGGTTTTGCTCAGCCTAGGAAAGCCTTAGAGACAATAGGGCTTCTGCACGTGGCGATGGGGAGCTGCTGAGACGACAGTGCAGCACAGGAGAAAATCTCTGGTCCAGCCACCCCCCCCGGCTTCTCACTGGTCCTTCAACTCCAGACATCACATTCTCTAAAGGAAAGTGCCACTGTGTATGGCCGGGGCAGCGCGGCATCCCCCAGCCCTGCTACTCACCCAGGAAGGTGCTGGAGATGTATTCAGACACCTGGTTGCCAGAGCGGCTGGTTTCGGATAGGTGCGTCAGTTCCCTATTCAGCATCCTTTTAAACTGCAAAGACAAGCAATGGTGCCCATTAGCAACCCGGCCAGGAGACCCGAGCAGGAGTCACCCCCCAGCCTCCATGGCCCTGCCCAGCGGGATGGGGACGGGGTGGAGTGGAAGCACCAAGCAGGCTCCGGGGATGGCGACAGGAATTCATTTCCCGGGGGGTTGCAGCACTCTGCCTTGGGAGGCTCTCATGGGGTTTATAATAACGTGCTCGTAATGACCTGGGCCTTGCGCGCACTACACCAGACCGTGGGCCGCAGCACGGCACCAGCATGTAAACGCAGAGACGCAGCCCACAGAGGTGCGAGCTGCATGGACGTGACCAGGGGCTGTTACATAAACTGGCTGCATCTGGGTTTTGCCCTTTTCCATGCTCATTCTTGGGGAATATCCCAGCAGATGCAACTGAAGCAAATTGCTCTGATCACAGGCTGCTTTCAAACCAATTTCCTTCCCCGTGAGTGGGCTGGACCCTGCGTTCACACCATCATGTCTGACACACATTGCACGTGGCACACTCACAACACGCTGGATCAGTCCCACTGCGCAGCATGTGCGTGTGAAAGGAGCAGGGAGTGCAGGAGCCACTGCCACGGGCACAGGCTCAATGCCACCCTGGAGAGGGTGCCCGGCCGGCAGGGACCCTGCGAAGGCCACTGGCTGAGCTCACCGGGGGAACTTCCAGGGGTGACATTGGTTCTGGGGCAGGAGACAAAACACGACTGGGGCAGCTAAAGCCAGCAGCAAGGGCCAGGGCTGGAGGCGATCGCTCGGAGCAGAACAGGGCTCCGCATAGGACACCGAATGGGAAATACAGCCGGCCCTGCATTCCCAGGTGGGCACCTGCGCTCAGTGCATAGCCAGGGGCACCAGGGCTGCAGTTCGGGAACCTTCGGCTGGAAACACCTGCCTCCCTCCCCGCTGCAGGGGAGCTGGCGCTGTAAGGACTGGGCTGCAGGAGGGCTCCGACGCCCCATCCCCGAACTGCTGCCATGGGGGATACGCTAGACATGGGCTCTCCGGGACAAGGGTGCCCGGGGGTGCAGCCTGGCCCCAGCGAGAGCAGGCTGCACCCTGCTTGGGGTGTGAGGGCCAGAGGGTGGGCCCGGGCCAGGCTGCCGCGCGGAGGGAACTCAGAGGAGCCTGCTGGGGTGACAAGCCCCTGGGCCTGGGACCAGCTCACCCACTTATCTTGATAAAGCCCCAGGATGCGGAGAACCAAGGGCTGGCGTCAGGCATCTCAGCTTCCCGCCAGCAAGGCTGGCACCGTGCGGCCGGGAGCCTGGGGCTGAGCCAGGGATGCCCTTTGGGAACTGGGGGGCCGGGGGGGGGGGATTAGCCGAACCCCTGATGCCCTTCGAATCGGAGCAGGATGCTGACGCGCCGGATGCAGCGTTGCAGGTTGCAGGGGTTCGGGCTCCTTGCTCATGTCCCAGGCACCCCAGGGCTGCTCCCGCAGTGGCAGGTAGCCCCGCCCCCGCGCGCTGCCGCCCAATGAGCAGGCTCCGCAGCAGGGGCAGGACCCAACCCTGCACTCCCATTGGCTGCCTGAGCCCCAGCCGATGGAGCCCCACTTTAACCCTTCCTGTGCTGCAAGGCAGCCCCCGTCTCAGAGCCGGGCCAGGGGATGGAGCGTGCCTCGGCGCAGCGGCCGGGACAGGCGGGGAGAGGGCTGGGGGGGCTGTCCCGGGCTGTCACAGCGGCAGCTCTCGCCTCTGCCCAGCGTGCAGGAAATGGGGCCCAGTCCTCGAGGTGGGGGCAGCTCAGGACGGCAAGGTGGGACCAGGGGCATAGGGGGGCTGGGGGTGCACCCCTGGCTTGAAATGGTTTCTGTTCTATGCAGGGTTTACAGTTGGGGCAATGGTGACAGGTTTCAGGGGGGCAGCCGTGTTAGTCTGTATCAGCAAAAACAACGAGGAGTCGTGTGGCACCTTGGAGGCTAACACAGTTATTTGGGCTGATGAAGTGGGTTCTAGCCCACGAAAGCTTATGCCCAAATCAATGTGTTAGTCTCTAAGGTGCCACAAGGACTCCTCGTTTTCAGTTGGGTCAATGGCTCTCAGCACCCCCCAGTGTACAATGGGCAGAGAGCTGCTGGACTGCGGGTACTGGAGCGACACGCTGGGCGAAGGAATTCCTTTTATCAGGCCCTCGACTCTTGGCGAGAGAGACAACGTGTGTGTCTAACGCAGCCTGGGGTACAGTCTGTTCCCGGTTACAGCCTGGCACCCACGGTGCATGTGTGTAGCGGGGCTCTCTCCCCCCGCAGATCAGAGCTATTCGAAGGCAGGCCCAGCCGCCGTCCTGAGCCACTTGGCAAGTCACGCTCCTGAAAAGCGAAAGGAGCCGGAGAAGAAGCCGAGGCGCGGATCGAGCTGTGCAGCATGTGCTGCCCCAGCAACATCTGCACAACAACAGGAAGGAAGGAGCGGGTGACGTAAGCCGAGAACTTGGCGCCGAACACACACGAGCGTCTCCGCTGCTTTCTATCGCACTCCGAACATTCGTCAGAGCGGAAGGACCAGGAACCAAATCGCTCATGGGCTTGGCTTCTGCAAGTGCAGTTGGCCAGGCAGGTCCCTCCGGGGGAGAGCAGGATTTTCCGCCTCACATTTCATCACAAGTTCCAGGACGACAGTGGAGACAACATCCAACCCTCTCCGGGCAGGACTAGGCAGCTGTCAGAGCACCCGAGCCTGGAGACGCACGTCAGAAGAATCTGAGCACCTCCGAAGTGTCTATGGGCCTATCTTCATGGCCCCGCTGGAGGCAGGGCAGCATCATTGTTCCCATTCCCAGGTGAAAGATCCCAAAGTCACCCAGGGAGTCACGGCGCCTAGCTCCCCCGACTCCCACAGCAGTGCCTCAGCCACGCGGCCACCATTCCTCCATTGCCGCCCTGGTGAATTCCGGTGCAGTTCTTGCCAGTGGCAACAAGGCCCTAGTGACTACGCACCAGCACCGCCCTGGTGCTCCCCTCTCTCCACAAAGCAGGGGGCAGCCCTTTGGCTCTTCCTGGGTTGCTGACGGCCTGACTGAGGTCGCAGGCTTAAGCTAGTGCATTGGACCAGCTCTCTAGGGGCTTGGCTGGCTCCCAACGTGTTGGCGTTAAGCTCCGAGCCCTCGCTCGATGGCTTGGGACCCGGACCCACGCTCCCTATGCCAGGATGCCACAGCTCAGACCAGCAGGGCCTACAGCTGAGACCCCTCGCTAGAAAGGGCCAGGAGCTTTGGGCAGGGCATTCGCTCAGGTTAGGCACTCGGTTTGCCAGAGCCCAGGTTTAACCTTCCAGGCCCACTGCACAGCCCAGATTCTCGCTGGCTGCTGCGGCGCGAGCGGGTTGGGGTGGGGCTGCGTGTACGGGCAGCCCTTGTGTGTTGAACCCGATGTGAAGGGCACCAGAGCCCACACAGTCAAAGTAAGAACCATAAATCTGACTACATCCTAACGCCTCCCTCTGCCCGCCTGGGCCTGCAGTCAGCGAGCGGAGCAGCAACGCCCAGCCCTCCAAGCGGGGCTCACTGCCACAGAAGGACCCCGTTAGCTATTGTCCCCCAAAGGCAAATCTGATCTGGGAGCGAAGTATGTGTCAGCGCAGAACCTGACTTCCCTCGGTCAGAGAAGAGCCCTGGAACGGGGAACGTCACTCCTGAGCTCAGGGTGCGATGGGACTCCCAGAGCTCGGCTCCTTGCCGAACCTGCTGCTTGCCACTCTGGTCACGGGCTCTGAAGCAGCAGATTCCCTCTTGCCAGGAGCCCCCTGCGCTCCGCCCCAGAGGGAGCGCACCCCTGGCCACACACGGTGTCTGGTGGTGAAATGTTACCCACATGCCCCCTATCCGTACAGTGGGAGCCCACGCACAGGAGGCAACGAGGCCGAGTCCGGCGCTGGGGTGCGCCCGGTAGTGTCACTGTCATGTGGGGCTGTGTCTCTGGTCTGGGGTTGTGCAGCGCCTAGTGCAATGGGTTCTGGCCAGCGACTGGGGCACCCGGGCGCTACCTTGCCACACAGAGCAGCAGCAGGCACCTATGCTGAGTCGGGCCCCACGGGAGTTGCATGGTGTGATGAACTGGGACTGTTCTTACTGTGGTCTGTGAATGCTGGCAGGGGTGTGTGGCTAGGATAGTCTGCATTGGGGGATGGGAGACTGACCAACGGAGAATACCTGAGCATGTAACATGAGAACTTAGGAAGGGGTTAGAGGCCAGGTGACACCTTTGCCCGGGAAACTGAACAAAGGCTGTGGGAGGGGTCGCTGAAGGAGAATCGGAGGAGCTGGTTTGTGAGGTGGCTGGGAGGCAGACGGGGCTCTGACCTCCCAAGGGGGCTGGGGTGCCCGAGGACCCCAAGATGGACCTAACTGAGGGGTATCCTGTTGTCTGTGCCTGCAAGACCTGTCTTGGCTCCTGTGTTCCTGTCGTCTAAATAAACCTTCTGCTTTACTGGCTGGCTAAGAGTCATGGTGAATCGCAGGAAGCCAGGGGTGCAGGGCCCTGAGTCCCCCATACTCCGTGACACATGGAGCCAGGTCTCCAGAGGGCTACTCACCCGTAGCTGCCTTGGACTCTGCTGGAACTACAGCTACCAAACCCAGAGGTACCTAAACCAGCAGCTTCTGTTGACAGTGTTGGCCATAACCTGCCAAGCGCCCAGCGGAAGGTGCTAGCCCCATGGTTCTGGTCTGGGGACCAGTTTCTAAAACTTCCCAGGTCAGCTGGCTAGAGTGTTCTCCACTTCCTGTCCTGATCCGCTGTGTGTCAAACAGCTGCCACGCTCCAGCCCAGAGCAGGCTGCATTCCTGGGGCGGGGGGGGGGGCAGAGGAGTGCAACCCCCTGCGTCCAGGCTCTGCAGGTCGGGGCTTGTCCCTGGGTCCTTGGGACTGTCCACCGGCTCTCTCTGCACAGCTGTGGCCCACAGGATGGCTGGGGTGGGGGTTTATAGACAGGAGCAGTGTCTCTGTTTCCTGTCAGGGTCTGACAGGGATCGCAGGCTCCCGCGAGGAGCTGCTGCGTCTCTTACCTTGTTGGAGGCCATCTCGCTGACAGAATGCCTGGTCTGCAGGGTCTCCAGCTGGTCCAAGCACCAGTCCAGCTCTTCCAGGGTCTCGATTGCCAGCTTCTGACAGGCATCCTCTGCGGACAGAGAAGCAGGTGGCGTTGGGGAGGGTGCTCGCTGGCCCGCTGGCCAGAGGCCATGCCAGCATGCCGCAGGGTCTCAGCATCACGTCCGTGCCCCCTGGGCCGTGCACTGCAGCCGCTCTGCTCCCAGCATTTACAGCCTGGGCCCAGAGGTGCCTCCGCTTCACAGCCTGGTGCCCGGATAGCGTAGCAGCCTCTAGCCCTGAAGTTCTCTCTCCCACTGCCTGGCCTGCTCTGCCCTCTCCAGCCGAGCCGTGCTGCGCTCAGCGTGGCTGGAGGGGAAGCCGAGCCGGGGGTGCTGGCAGGGCCGGCTCGTTACATAAAGCACAAATAGCAAATATCGGGTGGAAGTTGCAGCCATTTATTGTGTTGCCATGGCGACAGCAGGGGTTGAGCCTGACGGGTTCGGTGCCAAGGGAAGGTGCAGGACCGGGGCTTGGGGGGGTTTGGGGTCAGACATGATAATGACGCCTGTAGGGAGCTCTGCTCCCCGGGCTGCAGCAGGCACCGGCTACCAGCCGATTCCTGCTACCAGGCAGTCACCAGGCTCAGACACCAGAGCTTGTGAGCGGCATCGTCCCTAGAACTGCCCTGGAGCTGGGCCTGCCCCGCAGCGGTGCTTTGCCAGGACCCGGACGTTGCTGTGAGCCAGTCCGAGAAGCTGACCCGGGCACCACCGCGGGGCCTGGTGGCACAGAGCTGAGGGGGAGCCGAACCCCAGCCTGGCTGGGGGACTTGCTGCACTTTCTGCCCGGGTTTTTCAGGCCCAAGTGGCTGTTTTTTCCAAGCCCTGGCCACATCGCACACCCCAGGAGTCGGGACGGGAGCCGAGCCCAGTCCACACAGTGTGGCTTGGCCAAGCTGCCGTTTCCTCTGGGCAGCCCTGGCCCATGTCCCTGGCCACCCTGCTAGCGAGGTTCTGAGATGCAGAGGGGCTGTGCTTGTCTAACCACCTGCCCTGAATTAAGGCCAGTGGGAGCCAGGGTACAGCTTCAGAAAAACCATCCCTCTCGAGGGAGACCCCGGCCCAGCCCAGGGCTAATTCTGCTCGCTGTGCCTTAGTCCCAGTCTGAACTGGGCTCGCGGCAACTTCCGCCATTGGAGCTTGACAGGCTTGTGTCATAGAGTCCCCAGGACAGCTCGGGTGTGCAAGGCTGCCCCGGCGTTGATGCCCGAGGCGCATGGGGCCGGGCCCCAAGTCCAGGCAGGAAGCTTAGCAGGCACTGGCCCCTCTGCCAGGATCGGACCCTATATCGGGCCTTATGACCCTGCCCCAGACAGCAGCCCCATATTATAGCAGAGATGTCCTGGGACACCCTTGCACCAGCCCCCCAGGGAGGGCGATGCCCATGCCCCCTGCCCTACCCAGTAAGGTCAGGCCAGCCTGGAGAAGTGCTCGGCCTTTTAGCGGGGCACAGACTTCTGCAGGGCTGCCAGGCTCTGGGATGAGGGGGTTTAGGTGCCCAGGTTCCCCACTGGCTGGCTGAGGGGTGCCCCTCTGGCCCCCACCTGGCGTCAGCACCCCCCACGCTCCCGCCCCAGGCTGAAGCCAGCTGCAGTCGGGTTGGTTTGTGTGTTGCGGGTTGGCCGGGGTCAGAGGAAGCAGGGGCAGGGCCCACCCAGCAGCCCAGCTGGAGGCGGCAGGCCTCCCGCCGGGGCTGGAGCTCAGGCCTGGAGACACGAGCAGAGAGTTTTATTAATGGAACGTCTGACGTCAATAGGAGACTTTCCATCCTTGCTGCAGCATGAAGAGGAGCCAGACAGGAGGGAGCAGGCGAAAACCAGACATGGATCAGGAGGGGCCGTGCCAGAGCCATGGCACGCTCACCCCTTGGGGGACTGGGCTGGGGAGGGGAGCTTCATTCCCACAGGCCTCTGGCCACGGGAGGCCCCATCTCCTGGCAGCTGCCATTGCAGCGCCTCCTGGGGTGTGGCTCCCGGGGCCAGTGACACCGTCAGGGGGGCCGGGCATGACGGTGCCCATGGCTGGGGACGGTGCCCCTGCAGCGCAGTTCAGAGACAGGCTGGGCGTGGCCCTGGAGCTCAGTTGGGCTATTTGCGGAGAGCTGGGAGCAAGTGGCGCTGCCTTGGGCACCTGAGCAGATGACTTGCCCACGTCCACCGTTCTCACCAGTACCAAGGCAAGCTGCAGCCCTGGCACGAGACAGCAGGCAGCTGCTCCGACATCCCAGCCCCGGGCTCAGCAGGGCAGGTGGGTGATGGCAGAGGCCGGAGGTTCACGTCCATCCTGCTGGGGAACCCAGGGCCTCAGCTCTGACGGGGCTGGGACACAGGGATCCTGCGGGGAGGCCAGTCGGGAAGAGAGATCCTAGGGAGGGTCAGTCTCACCCTCCCCTGTCAGCTCCAACCAGCTGCTGCTGGCTGCCTCCATGCGGCCGCCGGCGCCCCGGGACAGCCCTGCAGTGAGCCTGGCCCCCGCAGGGAACTTACCCGACAGGCTGGCCTTGCACACAGAGGGCGGGTTGCTGCTAGAAGTTCTCCTGCAAGACACGTGGGACAGGCAGTGGCTGAGCGTGGCATTGCTGGGGTGCACCTGACTCAAACACACAAACCCCCCCCAGGCCAGCTCCCCACGCCCCATACACTGGGGAGCAGCTTCTGCTGGGTACACGGGAATCCGATTCTCCCCCATCTCCCCTTCCCAGACCATTGTCCCCAGGAACGTTTGCTCTGTGCTCTGGGGTCTGGGGGATCCTCCCCACCTGCCCTTGGGACCTGGCCCCTTGGGATGGGCCCCCACAGCATGCGTGTTCGAACCCCTCTGCTGCTCCCTGCTCCCCACTCACTTGCTAGCCACGCGGTCCTGCAGATGCGTCAGCATGGCAAAGTTGCTCCTGACGGTGCGCAGGCTGGCCAGGACCTGTGGGAGAGGAACGCAGCCGCTGAGGGCAAGCAGCACAAGAAAGATCCTGGGCGCGGGCCTGGAGCCAGACGGCTCAGCAGTACTCCGGGGGAGCCCCATGGCTGGGAGCCTGGAATCGGAGACTTACCCTGGAGTCAGGGCTCAGACTGGAATTCACAATCCGCCCCACACCGATGGCAGGAGCAGCAGCCCCTTATGGGGGGGGAGGAGTGGGGGGAGCAGTGCTAGGATCTGCCCCAGGCCTGGGAGGTGGGTGGAGGCGGAGAGGAGAGGGGACGCCCCAAAGGCCTTTCTGAGCTCTGGAAGCGTGTGCCAGGACGGTGCCTAAGTATTTGGGGGGTGGGGGAGAAGCTGGTGTTTGGATGGGGTGGGTGTATGCTCTGTGCTGTGCCCGTCATTCTGTCCTGTCTGTCTGGATCCTCCCTTCCCAGAGGGCCGGACTGAGCGGCTGGGACCCATCCTGCAGGAGGCAGAGGGATGGACGTTTGCTGCGTGTCTGCGCAGTGCATGGCACAACGGTGCCCCAGGCTGCCTGGCTCCAGGCACACGTGTCTATGGGAGCGTAGGGGCTGTGCAGTGGCGGTATGATGTGGTGGGTGCTGGATGGAGACGGGCCTGTCTGTGGGGAGCATGGGGCTTGCACTTGGCTTAGATCCAACTCCAGAGCGATTCCCAGCTGCCCAGCCTCAGGGCAGAAGAGACCCCTACCTGCGCGAAGGGCGTGACGATCATGTCTTCTCCATGCCTGCAAGGGCAAAATGGCACATGAGGCCCCGCGTGGGCAGTGAGGGAGGGGCTGGGTGGGCACCCCGTGCACAGGGCTGGCCCAGGGCCTGGGCACCACAAATTAGGGGGTGAGTGATGTGCTGGCATGGAACCACCCTCTGCCCAGGACGGGATCCACCCTGGTCAAGGGAGAGCAGACATGCGAGCTGGGAGTCTGGGGCGCCCAGCTGGGGCTGGCCTGGCTGCTGAGCGGGCCCAAGCTGTGGTGCCTGGCCCCTGAGTTACGCTGGCTGCCCCTTGGCACGATGCCCCCGAGCAATGCAATTCCAGCTCCCGCTTTTCCCTAGCCCTGTTCCACAGCTACAGCCTGGTGCCCCGATGCCTCTGCTCCCGTCAGTGCCAGGCCCACACGTGAGCTCCCCTCCCATCTCCAGAGGACAAGGGCACCAGACCTGAAGACTTCAGCTTTGTCTGGCTGGACTACAGACTAGGGCTAGGGCCTGTTCCAGTCCCTTTGGCCCTTGGCCGGGTGTCTCGGCCTGCCAGCCCCGGGCGAGTTCCCCGCAGGGAGGGGCGTCCCAGGGGGGCTGCACGGGGCCGAGGCAGGGCTGGTGCTTACAGGTCGCTGGCGATGGAGGAGTTCCGGGACATGGCTTTGGGAGACAGATCATAGTCGCTGTCGGAGCGGTAGAGGAAGGACTCCCGCCGCTGGCTGTGAGGGACGTTCCCCTGCAGGACCAGGCCGGAGCCGGGGCTGGCTTGGGGGTCCAGCGGGCTCCTCCCCGATGAAAGGCCATTTTCAATGTCAAAGCTGCAGAGAGAGGGAAGGAGGAAAGGCTCAGGAGAGGGGAGGCAGCGAGCCAGGGCCTGCCATGGGCCCACACCGTCTTGCCCAGCGCAGGCTGCTCTGGGACGCTCCTGGCTAATTTTTCCCAGCTCTGAACCCCGCTCACTGCACACGGGGCCAGGCCAGGAGCCTGGGGAAGGGGAAGGAACGTGGACACAGGCTGTGCTGTGCAGGCCAATGAAAGGCCTGAGAAGGGGCAGGGAAAGGGGTTTCTGAACTGCAATCGGGGACAGAGTTGTGGGGCAGACCCAGCCTTGCCCCACAGGCAGCTAGGCACGCTGGGGTGACTGTCACAACACCCGCTTGCTGCTGGCTCTGTGGGCGATACCCCCACGGCGGGCGACCCCCATGGCAACGAGATGCTGTGGGCAGCCCTAGCTCTCGAGTGTAACCCTACAATTGCAGAGCACCCCGGTTTGTAGCACCCCTACTCCCAGCCCCACGCCAGCCCCCCAGCACCCACAGCACTGCAGCATAAGGCCCAGACACATGGGGCTAAGAGCTCCAGGCCCAGCCCCCTGCAGTGCCCCATCTACCCCCTACCCCCACAGCACTGCAACCCCCCAGCCCTACTGCCACTGGCCCATCTCTGGGCCCCCTGGGGCAGGACAGGCACCCTGCCCATCTCACAAGGTGGGCTCCGCTCTGGCAGAGGAAACGGATTGTTTTCATCCGAGGGGAGCGGGGTCCTGGCTGTGGGAGCAGCAGTGGGGTGGGTGCAGATCTGGACCATGCAGTGACGCTGCGGGACGGGGCCCAGGCCTGTGCCTTGCTGAATGGGCAGGTTCTTACAGAGCTACAAACGGGGACCAGGCCTGGCCCCTGGGCCTGCTACGTGCTGCTCCCCCTGCCTGAACCTCATCTACCCGGATTCCTGCACTCGGCCAGCAGCCAGCACGGCTGCCACCCCCTAGCGCAGGGCTGGGAGCCGTGCTGGGGGAGCTTAGGCTGGTGGGGAGGCCAGGAAGGGCTCTGTGCAGCCAGACTCCAGCCAGATACAGCTTTCGTCTAGTGCATGTGTAGCAAGAGGGAATGAAGTGCAGTCAAGTGCACAGAGCAAGGGCCTGGAAGCCAGGACTCCTGGGTCCTATTACGAGCTCTACCACTGACTCACTAGGCCGCCTTCTGCCTCAGTTTCCCGGTTTGTGTAACGGAGGTAGTGAGATTCACCCGCCACTCATGACCATCTGGGGTGTGCTTTAAGCCCCCTGCAAAAAGCAGCTCTCCAAGGGCCCCGTCCAAAGCCCGCTCCATGGAGACACTCCCGGCAGTCCTGCAGGCTGGGCACCAGGCCCCCACGATCCCCGCTAGAGACAGCTGCAAAGAGCCCGGCTCTGGACGGAGCAGGGACCCACGAAGGGGCTCGGTGCTGCGAGCCCCAGCTCTGCCCCTGCCCGACCAAAGGCAATGGTGCTGGTAGCGCTGCCCAAGCCACACCCCTGTGCCAGCACATCCCCCATGCCGGAGCCACCTGCAGCAGCAGCGCCGACCTTGGGAAGACGAGGTCAGCGCAGCCGAATGCTGCTCTAACAGCTGCTCAATAGGATTTTCCAGCAGCAGCTGCTGCCCCCACTTGGGGATGGAGTCAGGAGCCCCCATTCCCATCGACTGGCCAGCTCGGCTAATCAGCGCACTTGTCTCCTTCCCTGCAGGAAGGTCACAGCCGTGGGGGGGGGGGGGGAGAGAGCAATGGGCTTGGCCGAGCCATGGCCCATCCAGAGGGCTGGTTCACTGGGGTTTGTAGGAACCTGCATGTCTGTTGCACGCCCCACACTGCCTGTCCCAAGGAGAGGCAGGGAGCTGGGCAGCAGCTCCCCCATGGTAGCATGGGACAAACTCTCAAGGGAGCTGGCGAGCTCCGGCTGGGTTTGGTTTGGCTCAGCCCGAGGCCAGGGCACTGGGCTCTAGCCTGCCCAGCTCAGATTCTCCCGGCCGTGAAAACAGCCCTTCAACATCGCACTGCTGGGACGCACGTCCCCACCTTCAGCCGGTCTTGTCCCTTCCTTACCGTCACCCCATACTGCCAACACATCCCCCGGGCAAGCCCCGCTCCAGTTCTCGTGCTCGGGTGGAACCCACCCTTGTTGATGGCTCAAGCTGCATATGGAAACGCAGCCCCCACTGGGGAGCTGAGCTGAGAACCGTCCCTACCCCCTCGACGGTGCAATGCCAAGGCCCGGGGCCACTTTTCAGCAGCACGGCCATTTCCTGGACGCTGACAACGGCATTATTTGCTTTGGCCTGAGCTGCTCGTCCTCCTCGCAGGACGCCTGCCCCTCCGAAGGATGCTGGGAGGTGGAAAAGGCATGGCAGCGTGGAGTGGCTCACGTCAGCTGGTTTGGGAGATGGAGGGGGCCCCAGGATGGGCTGAGAATTGCTGAGGAGCAGTGGGGGTGTCAGGAAGCAGCGGAGAGAGAAGGCCCAGCTCCTGCTCTGCCGGCGATACAGAATTTACCCATTTGTCAATGGAAAAAGCCCTCAACGCCATCACTTCCACAAAGCAATAGCGACTAGCGGAGTAGGCTGATAACATCTGCCGCTGAGCCCCGGCTGGGAGGGGTTGCAAGCACTTGGGAGGACAGGGCTACAATTCCAGTCCTATCGATAGCACAGGGAAATCTGGGCTCTGTCCCCACCTGTCCCCATGGAGACATTCGCCTGATGGGAACGCTCCCCTCGGCGTAACCCCACCTGAAATCAGAGCCAGTGGGCACTGCCCTTCCCAGCTCCCTGGCTTCCCATGGGCTCAGAGACACCGGCTGGACCTTCAGTCCCTGCCTCCTCAGAGGTGTGCAGTGCAGGACTCCACGGCCCAGCCCCTGCCCAGCACGCTGACCACCGGGGAATCCTCTGTCACTAACGGGGCGTCCATCCAGGCCCTGCTCCCCGCCCCGGCTCCCTTCAGCCTGCAGCGTTCCCATGGCGCTAGCCGGGGCATGCGGAAAGGCAGCCGGCACGTCCCAGTAACCAGTCGTGGGGACCGGCTGCGCCGCAGGATGTGGGGCTGAGCAAGCAGGGGGGGTTGCTCGCCCCACCCAGCAACCGCTGCCCTGCCCCTCCCCCCCCCCTCCACACACACAGTCCAGGTCACACCTGGCTGGGGGAGCTGGGTGCAGAGCACACCTTACCCCCTGCGCCTTCTCCCCTCCGAACACGCCCGGAGCCTGCTAACGGGCAGCCAGCCCCCGCTCTGCCTCCTTGCCCCATCAGTCCCAGGAGGGGCTGGAGCCAGGGACTGTCCCCAGCTGCCCCCCAAGCGCCTCCGAAGGCAGCACCGCCAGAGAGAGCCACTCAGGTTGGAGGCCCTGGCATTACAGGGCGCGCCGAGGCAGCCAACAAGCAATGGGGTCCCCCGTCCCCAGGCTGGTTCTTTCGCACACAGCCCATCGCCGGAGCCTGCCCTGAGGTCTATGGGCTGGCAGTGTCAGCAGCTGGCCGGCCCGAGCTGGGCTGGCCCTGGGATCTGAGCCCAGTGAGCACACGGCAAGCGGCGCAGTTACCGTCTGTGCTTCTGCGCGATGTCGATGGGCCGGTTGACGGCGCGGGGCGAGCCGGCCAGGTGGCCGTTGCAGACCATAAGGGCACAATCTGCCAGGGCCACGGAGCCACAGCTTGTGGACAGGCTCATCCTGTCCCGTGCCCTCCAGCTGCTCCCACGCCAGCAGGGCCAGGCCCCTGCACACCTGCAGGGAGAGCGGGTCTTCTCCTCTAGCGCGGGGGCCTGGCCCGAGACTCCCATGGGCCGCCCTGCGGCACCGCCAGCACTGCGTCCGTGGCCAGCTCCCCACAGCGCCTTCCGTTGCACCCCTAGGTCTAGGGGGCTCTGTGGAGCTGCAGCCCAGGGTGGGCTGGGCATGGGCACCTCGCCAGGCTGCGCCCAGCTGCCCTCTGCCTCTCTGCTCCCACGAAGCGGCTCCACACAGCCACGGCTGGCTCTCCCTGCGTGTCCCCTCTCCACGCTGCCTGCTCCTGGCGAGGGGGCCGGCTCCCCCAGGCCGGCTGCAGGCTCAGATGCACACCCCCCCCCTCCGGTGGCTGGCTTGGCTTTGCCTTGCTCAGCCCCAGAAGTTCCTTCCCTCTGCCCTGCTGCTCCCCCTGCCAGCAACCGGCACAGGACCCTCTGCGAGCCCAGCTCGCCAGCTCCGCGTGATGTCACTGGGGGGAGGAGGGAGGGGCCAGCTGGCACGTTCAGCTCTCTGCAAATATTTCCCTTTAACTCCTTCCAGCCCAGCATGTGCCCTGCTGGCTTCTGCCCACGGCCGCTCCCTGGCGCGCCCCCGGGGCACGGCTGGCACAGGCTGCCTCGTGCCCCAGGGACCAGCGCGCCAGGGTGCAGGAAACAGAGCTGTCGGCTGGGCAGACCCACTCTTGGAACCAGCAGGCGAGGAGTTAACACAAGACGGGCTGGGGACATGGGGGCTGGATACCACCTGGCAGCAGGGTAATGACATGGTGGTTCCAGGCATAGCAGCCTTCTTGCCCCAGTGACCGTGACAGGCAAATCCACCTCCCCCAGGTGGGGGCCCACGGTTCGTGTCCGGACACAGATGTGGGGCTCCAGGGGACAACAGGAAGGATTTCACACACACACACCCCCGGGGTGAGACAACCGCTGCCCCAGCCCTTTGCTCAAAGCCCCAAATCTGCCCCCCTTCCCCAGAGCCGCAGCTGAGCCTGTCCAGGAATGGGAAGTGACGCTCTGCTCCGCTCTCCAGCCCCCATGACCGTCACGTCTGAGACCCTCGCCGCATGGGACACATTTCCCATCACTCCCCGGCTGAGGCAGGGCTGTGAGCCCCAGGAGGCAAGTGGGGAACTGACGCACAGAATCAGCAGCTGGTCCACACTCCCGAGTCCCACGCGGGGCCCTACCCACCGGGCCAGCCGGCCTCTCACCCCTCTGCCCTGCTGGGCTCGCTGCGCGGTGCTTTGCGGAGCCAAAGGGCTGCTCCTTTACCCCACCACATCAGTTTAGAGGCAATGGCAGCGGAAGCAGCCCAACGCCGTGTGTGGACGCAGCTCACGCTGCTTAGGGTGGGGTGACTGTTCCCACGGAGTGACGGGGTGATGCCGCGCTGGGGGGTCTGACATGGAGCCGTGTCAGGGGGCCCTGGTCAGACAGCACCCTTGGCACAGCGCAGAATGGTGCTTCCAAGCCCCAGGGCCTTTCCCTGGCATTTCACACAGACACAAGTCTGGCTCCTGCTGACGTTTCCAACAGTCCTTCGGCATGGGCGAGTGGGTAGACGGGCCCCAGCCTAGCACCTGATGACCTGGGTCCAAGTCCCTGCTCTGCCACAGGCTTCCTATGGGGACCCTGGGCGCTGTGCTTCAGTTCCCATCTGCCCGGGGGTAACCGCCTGGCCCGGCCTCCCGGGGGGCTGGGAGGATAAACACAGTGAAGACCGTGAGGCTGTAGCAGCAGCACCTACCCGGCCTGGCCTCAGTTTCCTCGCAGTGCCGGGGCTGATCACCTGTCCGCACTCTCTCCCAGGGCACGTGGCCGGCCAGCTAGCCCGGGCGCACAGACCTGGAGCCGGGCCCAGGGCTCAGAGCAATTCTTTAGGCAAAACCACCCAAAGAAAACAGCTCCTCTGCCCACCCTGGGCTTGGCTCTCCGCTTTCCCGGTAGGAGCCCAGCTCCTAAGGTCTGAGGGACTGAGCGTCCTCTGCCCTTCCCAGCTGGGTCGGGCCAAGGAGCCGTAAAGGGGCAGGCCGTGCACCTGCCAGTTCTTCACTGCAGCAGCAGTAACAATAGCAGCGCCTCGCAGCCCTTGCTCTCCTCCTCCGGACCCCGGGAGGGGCTCTGCAGACAGAACTGCCCTCTGCAGGGCTCTGCGGGGCGAAGTAGGAGAGGCTCCAAACTGGGCAAGCGTGGCAGCTGCGCTGGTGTGTGTGACGGAGCAGGGAGCAGGGCAGATTTGACCTGGGAATGTTGCAGGGGGGTTGCAGTGGGGATGTGGGACTTCCCTTGAAGGAAGCTACCTGAGCTGTAACCTGAGCCAGGAACGGGGGTGGGGAGAATTAACACCTTCTGCCCGGGAGACTGAACAAAGGAGAGGAGCAGCGGGAGGGGCTGGGAGTTTAGTTTCGGTTGGGGCTGGGTGGTGCAACGCAGGGAACCCCAAGCTGGGGTCCAAGCTCCCTGAACCTCCCCGAGGGACCTAATTGAGGGGGTCTGGTCGTACCTACACGCTCTGCTTGAGACTGTGTTCCTGTCCTTAAATAAACCTTCTGCTTTACTGGCTGGCTGAGAGTCACAGTGAATCTCGGGAAGAGGGGTGCAGGGCCCTAACTCCCCCACAATCCGCAACAACTGGTGGCAGCGGCGGGATCTACTGCACCCCGTGGACGGCGCTTCCTGCAGTAAGTGACTGGGGAGCAGTAAAACGAAGGGGGATTGACGGGGACCAGGCGCGCTGAAGAGTGAGAGAGAGACGGTTATTACCCCTGGGAGTGTGTGACCAGCGAGAAGGACTTTTGCAGTAACAGGGTCCCCCGAGGGGATCGCAGCGAGTGGTCCCAGGGGCGGAGGAGTCTGCAGCTCGACCCTGGCAGAGAGGTGGTGACCTCGAGAAGGGCTGGCACACTAGGGGGCCCCCTGGGAACTGTGGGGAGCTGTGAGCACACAGGCCGGTGAGTGGCCAGCAGGAAGATGTATGCCAAGCGGCTTAAGAGCGACCTGGTGGAGCTGTGCAAGCAGAGGCAGCTGCGCATTGGGAGGCTCACCAAAGAACAGCTCATTGCCCAGCTGGAGGCAGAAGATCGCGCGAATGAACTGATCCCTGTGTCTCAGGGAAGCAGCCTGGCAAATGCAGCGCAGGCCCCAGTGTCTGTCCCAGCTGGGAGTGGTCAGCCGGCTGCTGAGGGCGTCCCGAGACCCCTCCTTCCTATGCCTAGGGGAAGGGTGGGGAGGAGCCCAGCAAATACCGAAGGCGCCGTGGCCCCCCCGGCCAGCAGGGGGTCCCCCCGGCGAAGCTCGCCGGCCAGCAGAGGATCCTCCCGGCGACGTTCGGCATCCGGGGAGCGGAATTGGCTGGAATGGGAGAAAGAGCTAAAACTGAGAGAGCTGGAGGATCGTGAACAACAGAGACAGCATGAACGGGAGGAGAAAGAGAGACAGAGACAGCATGAACGGGAGGAGAAAGAGAGACAGAGACAGGAGAATGAGAGACAGCGTCAGCATGACCTGGAACTGGCGAGATTGAAGGGCAGCGAACCCCCGGCTGCGGTGAGTGAGGGAGGACCCAGGACTGCACGGAGCTTTGATAAGTGCATCATGGCCCCATACAAGGAGGGGGAGGACATGGATGACTTCCTGGAGGCCTTTGAGACGGCCTGCGAGCTGCACCGGGTGGATCCCGCGGACAGACTCCGGGTCCTTACCCCCTTACTGGACCCCAAATCCGTGGCATTGTACCGCCAACTGGGAGAGGCAGAGAAAGGGGACTACGAACTATTCAAAAAGGCCCTGCTACGAGAGTTTGGGCTGACTCCTGAGATGTACCGGGAAAGGTTCCGGAGTCAAGATAAAACCCCTGAGATCTCATATCTGCAACTAGCCGTCCGCATGGAAAGATACGCCAGCAAGTGGGCTGGTGGGGCCCAGACGAAGGAGGACCTGATTAAACTGCTGGTACTGGAGCAACTGTATGAGCGGTGCCCATCCGACCTGAGGCTGTGGTTGGTGGACAGAAAGCCAGAGAACCCGCGACACGCCGGGCAGCTGGCTGATGAGTTTGTAAAGAGCCGGTCAGGGGGTGGCAGGGAGGAGCCCCAAAGGAACAGGCCCGCCGCGATGCAGAGAGAGAGTCACCCTGGGACCTCCCAAAGGGGGAATATGGGGAATCCCCTCCCACGGGGAAGGCCCAGCATCAGGGACAACCGACCGGCTCGAGGGGACCCACGGGACCTGAGCTGCTATTACTGCGGCCGAAGAGGCCACGTTCGGGCCCAGTGCCCCAAGCTCAAGGACAGACTGAGCAGACCGAACCCGCACCGGGTTAACTTGGTAGAGGCCCAGACGGACGAGGGGCCGGCTTCCCACGCAAGAGGGGCTGGCAGCTTATCAACTGCTCAAGAGAGAGAAGGGCCCCCGGCCAGCTTCTCTGGGGGGCCAGATGCTCCGGATTCAAAGTTCTCCGTTTACAGGGTTGGCGCGGGGCTGTCCCTGCGGAGCGAGTGCCTTGTTCCCCTGGAGGTGGATGGGAAGAAAGTTTATGGATACTGGGACACGGGCGCAGAGGTGACACTGGCCCGGCCCGAGGTGGTGGCCCCAGATCGGGTGGTGCCCAACACCTTCCTGACCCTGACCGGGGTGGGCGGGACCCCATTCAAGGTTCCCGTAGCGAGGGTACACCTGAAATGGGGGGCCAAGGAGGGCCCCAAGGACGTGGGAGTGCACCACCATTTGCCCACTGAGGTGTTGATGGGGGGGGACCTAGAGGACTGGCCAAGCAGCCCCCAGACCGCCTTAGTCGTGACCCGTAGCCAGAGCCGGCGAGGGGCACTACGCCCTGACCTTGGGAAGGATGTCCCACCGGAGGCACCGAACCCTTCCCGGGTGGGGAGGGAACACCCAAGGACAGGCCACGGGGTGGCTGGGGCTTCCGACCCAGCCGACGAGAGGGAGCAGGTCCCCATCCCTTCCCCAGCCGCCGAGTTCCAGGCCGAGTTGCAGAAGGACCCCTCCCTGCGGAAGCTAAGGGGCCTGGCTGACCTCAGTGTGGTACAGACCATGAGGAGAGGATGCAAGGAGAGGTTCCTGTGGGAGAAGGGGTTCCTGTACCGAGAGTGGGCTCCCCCGGGGGAAGTGGAGTCGTGGGGGATCAGGAGGCAGCTGGTGGTTCCCCAGAAGTTTCGCCACAAGCTACTGTACCTGGCCCATGACATCCCTCTCGCAGGGCACCAGGGGATCCGGCGCACCAGGCAGAGGCTGCTACAGAACTTTTACTGGCCCGGGGTCTTCACCAACGTCCGGCAGTACTGCCGATCCTGTGACCCCTGCCAGAGGGTGGGGAAGGCCCGGGACAAGGGGAAGGCAGCATTGAGACCTTTGCCCATCATAGAGGAGCCTTTCCAGAAGGTGGCCATGGACATAGTGGGACCTCTCAGCAAGACGACCCGGTCTGGGAAGAAATACATCCTGGTGGTGGTAGATTTCGCCACCCGCTACCCCGAGGCAGTGCCCTTATCGTCCATTGAAGCAGACACTGTGGCGGATGCGCTGCTGACCATTTTCAGCCGAGTGGGGTTCCCCAAGGAAGTCTTGACGGACCAAGGGTCCAACTTCATGTCGGCCCTACTCCGGTGCTTGTGGGAGAGATGTGGGGTCCGGCACAACTGGGCCTCAGCATATCACCCCCAATCCAACGGGCTGGTGGAAAGGTTCAATGGGACGCTAAAAATGATGCTGAAAACATTTATGAATCAGCACCCGCAGGACTGGGACAAGTACTTACCTCACCTGCTGTTTGCGTACAGGGAGGTACCCCAGGAGTCTACCGGGTTTTCGCCTTTCGAACTGCTATATGGAAGGCGGGTAAGGGGGCCCCTGGACCTGATGAGAGACGAATGGGAGGGGAAGGCCACTCCTGACGGAGAGTCGGTGGTGGAGTATGTCCTGACCTTCCGGGAACGACTTGCCGAGCTCATGGGCCTGGCCAGGGAGAATCTGGCCAGAGCCCAGAGGAAGCAGAAGGTCTGGTATGACCGCACAGCACGGGCCCGCACCTTCGCCACTGGGGATCAGGTGATGGTCCTCATCCCCGTGAGGAAAAACAAACTCCAGGCCGCCTGGGAAGGGCCCTTCAAGGTTGTCAAGCAACTAAACGAGGTAAACTATGTGGTGGAGCTGTCGAACCGGGCACACCACCACCGGGTGTACCATGTGAATATGATGAAGCCATATTATGACAGGGGGAATATGGTGTTGGCCGTGTGTGGACAGTGGGAGGGGCAGGGAGATGACCCTTTAGTAGATCTATTCCCTGGGACAAGAGTTGGCTTCCCCCTGGAAGCAATTCCCCTCTCTGATCGGCTAACCCCTGCCCAGCGAGCTGAGATCGGAGGGGTGCTGCATCTGTACCAGCAGCTGTTTTCCAACCAGCCTGGACGCACTAATCTGACTGTCCACCGGGTGCAGACAGGATCGCACCCGCCTATAAAATGCTCCCCCTTCCGAGCCACAGGGAAAACTGCTCAGGACCTGGAAAGAGAGGTCAATGACATGCTGGCTTTGGGGGTGATCCAGCCGTCTTCCAGCCCTTGGGCCTCGCCGGTGGTGCTGGTCCCCAAAAAGGACGGGTCGATCCGGTTCTGTGTGGACTATCGGAAGCTCAATGCCATCACTGTAGCCGATGCCTACCCCATGCCCAGGCCGGACGAGCTCCTAGACAAGCTGGGAGGTGCTCGGTACCTTACCACCATGGATCTTACAAAGGGCTATTGGCAAGTGCCGCTGGATGCAGATGCCAGGCTGAAATCGGCCTTTGTCACCCCTCTGGGGCTCTATGAGTTCCTGACCCTGCCCTTCGGCCTCAAGGGAGCGCCGGCCACCTTCCAGCGCCTGGTGGATCAGCTACTGAGGGGGATGGAGAGTTTTGCCGTGGCGTATATCGATGACATCTGTGTCTTTAGCCAGACCTGGGAGGACCACATATCCCAGGTTAGACAAGTGCTGGACCGACTCCAGAAGGCTGGGCTGACCGTAAAACCGGAGAAGTGCAAGGTGGGGATGGCTGAGGTATCCTACCTAGGCCACCGGGTGGGAAGCGGCTGCCTAAAGCCGGAACCAGCCAAAGTGGAGGTGATCAGAGACTGGCCCGCTCCTCAAACCAAAAAGCAGGTCCAAGCCTTTATTGGGATGGCAGGGTACTATCGGAGGTTCGTGCCCCACTTTAGCGCCATAGCCGCCCCCATCACTGAGCTGTGCAAGAAGGGGAAGCCAGACAAAGTGGTCTGGACCGAGGAGTGCCAGGAGGCTCTCCGGGCGCTGAAGGAGGCTCTGGTCAGTGGCCCAGTTCTGGCAAACCCAGACTTTGACAAGCCCTTTATGGTGTTCACCGACGCCTCAGACACAGGACTGGGGGCGGTGTTAATGCAGGAGGATGAAAAGGGGGAGAGACACCCCATCGTGTACCTGAGCAAGAAGTTGCTACCCCGGGAGCAGAACTACGCGGCCATCGAGAAGGAATGCCTGGCCATGGTGTGGGCCCTCAAGAAACTAGAGCCATATCTCTTTGGGCGTCACTTCACCGTGCACACCGACCACTCTCCCCTGACCTGGCTGCACCAGATGAAAGGAGCCAACGCCAAGCTCCTGAGGTGGAGCCTGCTCCTGCAGGATTATGACATGGACGTGGTCCATGTGAAGGGACGTGACAACGTGATAGCGGACGCGTTGTCCCGGAGAGGGAGCCCTGAACTTCCCCAGGTCACTGGTCAGAGTGACCCCGCTCAGTTCAGTCTCGAAGGGGGGAGAGATGTGACGGAGCAGGGAGCAGGGCAGATTTGACCTGGGAATGTTGCAGGGGGGTTGCAGTGGGGATGTGGGACTTCCCTTGAAGGAAGCTACCTGAGCTGTAACCTGAGCCAGGAACGGGGGTGGGGAGAATTAACACCTTCTGCCCGGGAGACTGAACAAAGGAGAGGAGCAGCGGGAGGGGCTGGGAGTTTAGTTTCGGTTGGGGCTGGGTGGTGCAACGCAGGGAACCCCAAGCTGGGGTCCAAGCTCCCTGAACCTCCCCGAGGGACCTAATTGAGGGGGTCTGGTCGTACCTACACGCTCTGCTTGAGACTGTGTTCCTGTCCTTAAATAAACCTTCTGCTTTACTGGCTGGCTGAGAGTCACAGTGAATCTCGGGAAGAGGGGTGCAGGGCCCTAACTCCCCCACAATCCGCAACAGTGTGTTACTGGGCGAGAGCAGAGCATGCAGGAGAGTTCCCCTCGGAGCTGGGCCTGCCAGATTGAGACAGGCAGTGTTGTGGAGCGTCAGCCGAACAGCCACCTGGGCTTGGCCCAGACTGGCGGGAGAGAGAAACAAGACTTGCCCTTAACTCCCCTTTCCAGTCACCCTAGGACCCATTTGTAACTCCAGCGGGTGCAAACAGTCAGACAGAAATGGGGTGAGATTTACTTAGCTGAACTGGGGTTTTTAATGGCCATGTGCTGCCGGGGCGTCACGGGAAAGGCAGCGTCTCCTTCGCACCAGGCTGGGGCCCTGGGTCAAAGGAAGCGGTGTCCCCAGCTGTGGCACCAACACCACTTCTGCAGAACCTGGGTGCTCCGGAGAAGTCTCGTCCCCTTGGCCTGGCTAACGGCAGCTCAGCTGGGGAGCTCGGATCGGACCAGACACAAGCCAGCAGAGTTGCAGGGCTGTCAGCTAACGGGTTTGTTTAGCTTTTCCTGCATGCCGCTGAATTTCCTTATGGCCATTGATAAAACAAAGTATCACGAGGAAAACCAAACGCAGACAGGTGCAGGCAAACCCCAAGGGACCGCCAGAGCAGGGGGGCCTGAGAGCCCCTCTCCCGCTCACAGCGTCTGCCTTTGCCCATGGCCCATTCTGCTCCCCCATCACAGACACACCCAGCTCCTGGCATGGGTGCCGCCCGGGATGTCTCCAGCCAAGATGCCAGGGCAGAGTCTAGGCTCTGAGCAAAATCCAGCCCTGTAATATTTGCTCCAAGCGCCTGGGTCCCTCCCACAGGCCAGAAGCCAGCGCTGGGGTAGGGGTGGGACAGTATTTGATTTGAAGGCGTCTAACCTCCCAAACCATGTGTAGGTGCAAGAACCAACCCAAGCCTGCCAGGCCCCCCTGGCTGGGTGTTATCCCCGCTCCAGTTCAGCACAGAGACTATTTAATCTCTGCACAGCTGCCTTTCACTGGTACCATTTCTACACCCCATGTGAATGGTCTGGCAGAGAGGGGGCATCCCCTGTCCTGGGCCCATCCGGACTCTGGGAGCAGCTCATGGTCCCGGCAGACCCCTCGTGACAGCCTTGCTCCAGCCGTCTCTGGAATGCCAGGCAGACTCCTGTGTGCCCGATGCTCGCTGCAGAACACGCGTGCTGGCAAGGCAGGATGGCGTGCGCCTCCGTCGAGGAATGGAGCTGGCACAAGCCCCTGGACCAGCACGGGTTTGACTGGAGTGGCATGTTTACCAATGCGCACGGTGCACAGACGGTCTCCCCGCCGGGGAAAGGGAGCTGCAGGCGCTCTGAGATGGAAGAGGGCTGTCTGGATTCACAGGATACATTCACACTGCAAATAAAAGGTGTGTTCATAACCCACGTGAGCCAACTCGGGTTAGAACAGCAGGGAAAACACGGCACTCAGCTGTCCCCTCGGGTGAGCAGCTGGAGTTAATCAGAGCAGCTCCAGGGGCTGACACGTCGAATTGCAGCGCAGCTCACGGGGTTACGAACACGACTTTTATTTGCAGTGTGGACACTGCAGACTGGGCACCTGCTAGAGCCCCCCCAGCCGGGCTCCTCATGGTACCTGACTGCACCCCCACTCAGTGCGTCCCCGGGGCTGCCCCACAGCCACGCATTCAGCGGGGAGGGGTGTGTGCAGGGGGGGTTAGTTCTGAGCTCATTCTCCTTTCTCCAGCAGTGGAAGAGACCCAGGGCCACAGAGTCGTGCCAAGCACCTTCCACCAGCATGAAAGGTGAGCGAAGGACCCACGGCCCGGCGAGGCTGCTGGCCTTGTGTGACGGGGAAGCCATCCCCACGGCCTGTGCTCCAACAAAGCCTGCACAGGTCCCGCCAGGCCTCTCTCCAGCTGGTTTCCAGCCATCACTGTGACAGAAACGGGGCAGCTCAGAACCGCGCTCAGGGAAAACAGCAGGAAGGTTTCCTGGCCTGGCCCAGCCCAGCACCCCTGCGGCTCCCGCTTTCCCATCTGCTCCCTGCCAGATCCCAGCCTGGCTTCCGTTTCCATGGTGTCGTGAGAAAGTGCATAGCCCCGGGACATGGCCAAGGGAGCAGAGTAAGGAGGAAAGCCACCGGGCCGGGGGAATCCCAGCTTTGTGCCCGTGAAATCCCACGCGACAGCCCCACTCACCGGGGCAGTGGCGGGTCCTCACACTGGGCCTGGGATGGCCACGCTGGCAAGTCACTTTCCTGCATGCCCATGTCCCCCCCCGCCGCAAGGCCACAGTGCCAAGGGTCAAAGACTGCAGCCCTTGGGCTTGCAACAGCATCCTGGGCCCAGAGCCGAGCTCACCCTGCATCTGGAGCTCCCCCCAGGCCAGACCTGGTCCGGTTCTCCCTGCCAGAGCGACGTCCCCTGCCAGTGCTGCCCAGCCTCACTCCGGGGGTAGCCACGGTGGGCTCCCCGCCCTGCCCATCACAGCTGCAGGCAGGATCCCAGCTGCCCTGGTGCTGGGCGGACGTGCGTCACTGGAGCAGCTCCCAAATCGATTCAAGCATCGATCCACCCGTCCGTGCCGAGATGCGACCTTCAGCGACCTCCGTGAGCCAGCCGGCCCCAGACACGCAGCCGGGGGCGGGGGGTGCTGAAGAGGCTCCATGCAGCTCTCATCTGCCTTGTTCTGAAGGCAATTAGAGGGAGGGCCCAGGCGGCCCCTGCCCCTCGCAGGAAGCCCAGGGGGCAGCAGGCCGGGCAGGAGTGCTCTCCCTGCAGGCGGCTGCACACGCTCTGCTCTCTGCAGTCACAGCCGGTGCTCGATGGAGGTGGCTCATGGGTCCCATAGTGCCCATCTCTTCCCCGGGCGCCAACAGGATCCTCACAAACGTCTCCAGCATGGGGGCTCCCAGCCCTTTTCTGGGGAGACGATTCCCCGGGCTCATACATCCTGCTGGCAGGGCGTCCTCCTTGGTACTTGTTGCTCCAGTTCCTCACCCTATGCCCCGGGTCTGTCCCACTCCCACTCGTCCTGGAGCTGTCCTGGGATGGGGCTGTCCTGGCCCAGCAGCGTGAGGCCAGCAGGTGCCTGGCCGGGTGTGACGAAGTGGGACTGTTCTTTATGTTTCCTCTGAATACTGTGTGGGTGCCTCAGTTTCCCCTATGCATTTCTTAAGTCTCTAGGTGGAGGGATAAAGGCCAGTGTGCATCAATCACTGACACTGTCTCCCTGGCAACAAATGGCCAGGGCCCTTCCCCCCCCCCCCCCCAAGGGAATAGCTAAAGGTGATCAAAGAGATCAGGTGACCTCCTGGCCCGGGAAAGAGACAAAGCTCAGAGAAGGAGGGGCTGGAGCGGGGTTCAGTGGGGTGCTTACTGGGAACGGGGAAGGGAGTGAAGACAAGGGTGTCTGGCTCTCTGAACCCCATAATGGACCCAGCCGAGGGGTTCCGTTCACTGCTGTACCTACAAGCTCTGTCTTAGACCGTGTTCCTGTCATCTAATAAACCTGTTTTACTGACTGGCTGAGAGTCACGTCTGACTGCGAAGTGGGGGTGCAGGACCTCTGGCTTCCCGAGGACCCCGCCTGGGCGGACTCGGTGTGGGAAGCACATGGAGGGGCAGAGGATGCTCAATGCTCCAAGGTCAGACCCAGGAGGTGAAGACGTGTGCTCCGAGGGAGAGGAGGCTCCCGAAAGTCCTGACTGGCTTTGTGGGGAGCAGTTCCAGAGCATCGCCCAGGGACTCCGTGACACCCGGCAGCACAGGAAGGTTTTTCCTCCCCTGAATACATAATAGCTCGGAGCAAACCACCAATCCCCCGCGCTCTCCTGGTCCATTGAACCGTCTGATTTCAGAACATGGAGACTTTTCACTTATGCAGACAGGCCTGCAGCCCAGCGTCCCCAGCGCTTCATTCATTCAGCATCTCTCTGCACATGGCAGCAGTGAGGCAGAGGGGTTAAGATCTGCAGCAGAGCTGGGAACCCAGGAGTCCGGACTGCTTGCTAGAGCGGGGTGCGGGGTGGGGGTGTCATACTGGGCTGTCTGTTTGCCTGTCTTTGCAGCGTGCAGGTAACGCTGTGGGAGAGAGGTGCTGGGGGCATTATTAGGAGACCGATTTCCACAGCTCCCTCAGGTGCCGGAATGCAGCCGGAGCGTGTCACAGAGAGGTCCAGAGATGCTGCAGCTGGCTCCATAGTAGCTGATTTGGCTCGTCCCGCTCTGTCCCAGGGCTCCGGGCCTCCCACACACAGATGTGCCGGGAGGACAGGGACCCCCCAGCTCATGGGAACCATCACTTAACCCCCCTTTCCCTTCCATCTGTACCCCATGCAGGAGCGCCCCCGGACGGGGGAACAGCTGTCTGGCAGCATCCTCCCGGGAGCCAGAGGCAGGTGCCAGCAGCTCCAGTAACTTCAGCCATGCTGAGCCGAGTGGCCCCAAGCCCAGAAAGGGAGAGACTGAGGGGCAAGAGAAGCCAGGCCACACTATTGCAGCGGGTGGGGGCTCAGGCCCCGCACCAGGGTAAGACCAGGCAGGTGTTGATCCTTGAGGTTGTAGATGTGCAAAAGGAATGTGCGTGGCCAAGAACATGCTCCTCCGATGCCCCCAGTGCCCTCCCCTACTTCCGGCTCACAGACGCAGCCCCGGCACACAGAACCCCCTTGTGAAACGCACTGGAAGGGGGACGTGTGTCTGGGCCACGGGCAGGCGAACAGCTCAGGGGCGATTGACCCAACAGCCCTGGCTTGGCAGGGGGATCAGTGAGTGTGGGCAGCTGGGGCTGTGCCCAGAGCCCTGGCAAAGGAGGTCACTGCATGCCCACAGCTACTGCCCCTGCAATGCCCCAGCTGGTGAAGCTACTGTCCAGCCAGAGGAAAATGCTACCTCATCACCTGCATCAGTGCCCCTGGCTTGGCAGAAAGGCCCCCGCGTCCGCAGAGACAGGCTCGCAGCAGCCCCCTGGTTCCCTGTGGAAGGAGAGATTCCCTGTGTCTCCTTGTCAGGCTCATGATATTTGGTGTCTCCCTGGCTGCCCCCGCTGCTGGAGTCAGGGGGTGGGGGTGGGGGTGTCTCTCGCTGAAGAAAGAACAAGAAGTTTCTCCTCCTCCTGGTTGTCAAGCAAAGTTTGAAGTTGTGGGGCGGGGGCGACGCAGACGCTCAGAGACAGGTGAAGACCTGGACCCCCCGGTACGATCTGTCCAATGCTCCCGGCTCTGGGGCCGGACTCGTGATCTTTGCATGTTTGGGGCTGGCTGCTGAGCCCCCCGGCTCACAGTGATCTGTGGGGTGGAGTGTCCAGACCCCATTCCCTCCTCCTGCTGCCAGGCCGCGCCATGGGCTCCCAGCCAGCACAGCAGAGCCACAGCAAGGAATCGGACGAGACCGTGGAGAGGCTGAAGTCTGCGCCATTCTCTCTCGCCCGGATCTGACCTGATCCCGGGGACTCAGCCCTCCCCACCTGCGGGGCTGTTTCAGGCTCTGCCGAGCTCTCCGGAGCGGGGCTGAATGCAGCCACCATTCGTGCTGTGGGTGCCCAGCCAGGACGCCACATCCCTGGCCTCCAGCTGGAGCTGGCCACAGCCCTGGTGCCAGTTTGGCATGGCTTTGCCTTACTGACGGGCGGTGCTTTAAAAGCCAAAGGTCTCACTGCCCCTTATCACCTGCCGTGGTGTCACGGAGCCAGCGGGGCTCTCGCTCCGTGTCCTGCTTCCCATCTACACGGCCTGCGAGCTCCAGCACAAGGCCCCTCCCCGGCCCAAGGGCTGCCTGAGCTGGGCCCCGCGAGGCGTTTGGGCGCTGGGAGCTGCCCAGGGCAGAGCTGGTCCAGAGAATGGCCACTGGACGCAACGGCTGGAGCTGCCCAGGAACCATTGGGCACCTCCTGTCCAGAGGGACGTGGGGCTTGGGATCTCCCATTGCACCTCCTGCAGGGCGGGTTCCGCTCTCAGCAGGAGTTTGTCCATCCGTCTGTCCATCTGAGAGGCTGCTCCCCACCGAACTCCTCCTGCCCAGGCTGGTCGAGTGCCCCCTGGCTTGGGGTTCCCAGCTCTCCACACCCAGGGCCTGGTGTGCAGGGGCGGAGCACCCACTGCCCCCAGGGAAGACCAACGGGCTGCAGGTGGCTCAGAATCCAGCAGCTCCCCCTCAGAGCCACGGAGAAGCCGCCTCTCCCCGAGAGCAAGAATTTCTTGGAAGATTTGGTCCTAGGAGAGTGATGCTGTGGGGCAGACCCCAGCCGTAAAACAGGAGCAAGGGGGCTGACCCACGGCTGGGCCAAGAGGGGCCAGTTCTTATTTCAAAAACCCAAGTAAGGTTCGCGGGAAACCAGTGCAGCCCCAAAGAATGTGGTGCAGCCCGGAGCCACTAGGTGTCAGCACAGACAGGCCAACGGAGACGCTGGCACAGTGTGGGGAGCCCGGTGCCCGAGGGCCGTGCCGCAGAGGTGCCAGGGGCACGCCGGGGCCCAGCACACTCGGCTCTTGGCACCGCGCCTTTCCCAGGAGACTAGTTACTGAATTAAACATACTTTCCGTCCCACGCGATCTCCTTTGATGCTCACCGGCCAGCCTGGGCCCTGGGCCGGCCGTCCTGGGAGGTTTGTTTCCTCTATAAATAGCTCTTGTTGCCATTGCAAAGGGCTCAGCTGCTCACGTCCTGCACCAGAGGCAGGGCAGCCCCGTGACCCCGCGCGTGAGGACCTGCTGGGCCAGCTCTGGGGCCGTCATTCCTGCACCCCGCCCCCCAGCTCAGGGATTCGTGGGGGAGAGAGAGCCCAGGAATGGAATGGTGCTGCCAGCATCACACGCTGCCTTACGCAGCCTGGCTGGAAACGTCACCGGGGCTGTGGGCCGGCGCCAGGCAGCATCTGCAGAGCAGTGGCCCAGGAGTGCAGCCGGCCACACGGCTTGTTTCACGTTCACTCACCAGGCCAACCCCTGCCTCACGTGGGCAGCTGCAGCTGCCTCCCCCATAGCCGGGCCCCTGCCGGGGGGGTGCAGTGGCCTTGGGAGAACAAAGCCCACTGCTGCCTGGCATCCACCATGCACCAATGTCCCTTCCAGAGCGCTCGCCACCTGCATAAGGAGAGGTGCAGGACCCAGCAGCAGGCACCTGTGGCCCACCTGGCTTGGCCAGCTGGGGCATGACGGGGGGAGGGGTAGGGGGCACAGGATGAGTCTGCTGCTTGTTTTCCTCTCTCTGTCATAACAAACACCCTTTCTAGTTACATTCCCACATCTGCCGCGCAGCTGCCGCCCAGCTCCCAGACAGCCCGGCTCCTCCCAGATCCCCAGCACCCTCCATCCAGGTGGCCTGGCAGCCCACTGGCCAGAGAGGGGCTGCCCTGGCCCCAGGCCTCTGCCAGGTGGAGTATGGAAGTAATCAGCCAGGCCAGGCAAACAAAGGTCCTTCAGCCAGCGGGAGGCTGGATTGGGACCTGCCCCGGTTCGCATAAGTGGGTGGAGGGTTCGATCCCCCAGAGCTGGAGCTGCCCAGCCTGGCCTGAACCAGCTTTCCCCACTCAGCTCCTCCTGGCTCCCCGGCTCAGCCCCGCATCCCCTGTGCACCTGGCCTGCTGGGGGCTGGGCAGGGGGAACCCTCCGGCCCCACAGGGCCTTCGCCGGGGGAGAGGTGCCGGGGTTCCTGGCCTCAGAGCTGCTTTTGCTCAGGGCTGCAGGGTCTGAGCAGGGTTGATGCCAGCTCTGCGTGAGCCCCCCACGGTGCGGCCAGGGAGCAGGACCAGCAGTGGGGAGCAGCCCCACACACCTGGCCTGCAGGCACCCACCGAGCACCCGCCAAAGACAGCGCTTGGTTGGGGAACCAGCTCTGGGCACCTCCTGGCATCACCCAAACACCCCAAGTTCTCTGCTCTCGTCAGCGCCCACCCATGGCTGGTACCTTGTGTCACCCACATAACGTGCAGAGCTGGGCTGGGGCCAGGGAGGCGGGGAAGGGAAGTGCCCCACGCCACACAGACAGGCCTAAGTGCCCAGCTCACCTGCAGGCACCTCTCAAAGTCTCCCAGTGAGTTCAGGTCTCAGCACCCTGCCAACCCTGGCTCTGCACATCGCCCCGCACTGGCCACCCTGCCCGGCTCCGTCCTGCCCGGCTCCGTCCTGCCCGGCCCAGCTCTGCCCTGCCCAGCTCCGCCCTGCCCAGCTCCGCCCTGCCCGAAGGTGGGCAGCCCCCCACCTGCCCTGCCCGGCTCCGTCCTGCCCGGCTCCGCCCTGCCCGGCCCAGCTCTGCCCTGCCCTGCTCCGTCCTGCCCAGTGGTGGGCAGACCCCACCTGCCCTGCCCAATCCTGCCTGGCTCCGTCCTGCCTGGCTCCGCCCTGCCCGACGGTGGGCAGCCCCCCACCTGCCCTGCCCCGTCCTGCCCGGCTCCGTCCTGCCCGACGGTGGGCAGCCCCCCACCTGCCCAGCCCGACTCCGCCCTGCCTGGCTCCGCCCTGCCCGAAGGTGGGCAGCCCCCCACCTGCCCTGCCCCGTCCTGCCCGGCTCCGTCCTGCCCGACGGTGGGCAGCCCCCTACCTGCCCTGCCCAGCTCCGCCCAGCCCGGCTCCGCCCTGCCCAGCCCAGCTCTGCCCTGCCCGGCTCCGCCCTGCCCGATGGTGGGCAGACCCCACCTGCCCTGCCCGGCTCCATCCTGCCTGGCTCCGCCCTGCCCGACGGTGGGCAGCCCCCTACCTGCCCGGCTCCGTCCTGCCCGGCTCCGCCCTGCCCGGCCCCGCCCTGCCCGGCCCAGCTCCGTCCTGCCCAGTGGTGGGCAGACCCCACCTGCCCTGCCCAATCCTGCCTGGCTCCGTCCTGCCTGGCTCCGCCCTGCCCGATGGTGGGCAGCCCCCCACCTGCCCTGCCCCATCCTGCCCGGCTCCGTCCTGCCCGACGGTGGGCAGCCCCCCACCTGCCCAGCCCGACTCCGCCCTGCCCGGCTCCGCCCTGCCTGACGGTGGGCAGCCCCCTACCTGCCCTGCCCGGCTCCGCCCTGCCCAGCCCGGCAGTGGGCAGCCCCCCTACCTGCCCAGCCCAGCTCTGCCCGGCAGTGGGCAGCCCCGGCCCTTACCAGAGGGGGTGAGCCACGGTAAAACGCCGCTGCATGCGGATGCTCTGGTTCATCATGAGTTTCCTGAAGAGGATGGGCGAGTTGCGGGGCGAGCTGCAGGGAGAGGCACTGGGGGAGGCCCCCGGGGAGCCATGCTTCGGGTTCAGCATTTCGGAGCCACAAATTAGTGTGTGTGTGGGGGGCACATGCACAAGAGGCTCAGGCAGGCCTTCACCCCCCTGTTGAAAACTCTCCCCCCAGAAAATCACTTTGAGGGCTCCCCTGCCCACAGCGGGGCCCAGGCTGGCAGAGAGGGGGCGCGGGGGCCGCTGCCGTCACTTTCAGGCCATCAGTTTGATTGTGCGCAGAAGCTCCATGGAGGCTGCCTGCCCCTCTCTCGCTCTGGCTCCGCGCTGTGCTCTGGCTGAAGGTGAACGAGCGTGACCGGGGGGCCGGCGGGACGTTGCTACGCGGCTCCGTTTCCTGAGGGTCTCGCAGCGCCGTCTCCCCGGGTCCCATTCAGAGAAGACAAACTGTCCGTTTGGTACAAAGCAGGAAGCGCATTGCAAACACAGCGCTCTCGCTCCCAGGGAAACTTTCCATTCCCCTCCCGTCCCTGCCTGGGAAATTAAACAACTGTCTGGCTCAGCAGATACTGAAATACGAAGCAAGCCCCCCTCGCTGCTCGGGCTGGGCCAGGCCGGTCTGGCACAGGGACGCTCGCTCCCTCGCCCGCTGCATGGACGAGCCGGGGCTTGCTGGGGCTCTCCGTGGAAGGGAGAAGCGGCACAGCACCCCCAGCCTTGCTGCTCCCCCACTGGGCACTCAGCCCTTTCCCCGTCAGCAACAGCTCCGGCTGCCTCAACTGCGGAGACGTTAAACTGCACTGGAATCTGGGGCAGGACCGGGGAGACTTTCCCGGCTCAGGATCGTAAACCACAGGGGCTGGATCCTCGGCTGGTGTAAATCCAAAGACTTCAGTGCGGCTACACCAGCGTACGCCCTCTGGGGAGCTGGCCCACTGGCTTCCCCTGGCACCAGCTTGCCCGGGGGAGGCTCAGCTCAAGGTGTCCCCTCGCTCTGCCAGCCGCAAGGGCAGCCCCCTTCATTCTCCCAACCCAGACGGGTTCCCCCCGTGCTCCTCCCCTGTTCCCCAGGCACCCCCAGAGAGGCCCGGCAAGGAGAGCAGTGGGGCAGAGCCCCTCCCTGGAGCACAGGCAATGGGTAGCCTGGCTGGGAGCGCTACACTGAATCATAGACTATCAGGGTTGGAAGGGACCTCGGGAGGGGTCTAGTCCAACCCCCTGCTCAAAGCAGGACCAACACCAACTAAATCATCCCACTGCTGCTTGCGCAAGCTTCATATACCACTTAAACATCCCACACAGCTGTGCCGGAAAACGGACATCTCCAAACAGCCCCGCCAGCTGCAGCCAGGCGCAGCCCCACTAAGCAGAGTGGGAGCCCCACAGCCCAAGACAGTCCCCAGCCCTGCTCAGAACCTCCTCGCATGGCACTGCTGTACGGGGACGGGCCACACAGCAGCCTGCCCACCACAGCCTCCAGGCCATGCTGCTGGCCCAGGCCCCTTTCAGGCGCTCTGGGTCCCACCCTGCTCCAGCCTCCACCATCAGCGCCAGGCCCCAGGGCAGCGAGAAGAACACCTGAGCAGTGGGACCAGGCCCCAGGGCAGCGAGAAGAACACCTGAGCAGTGGGACCAGGCCCCAGGGCAGCGAGAAGAACACCTGAGCAGTGGGACCAGGCCCCAGGGCAGCGAGAAGAACAACTGAGCAGTGGGACCAGGCGACAGGGTTTCCGGGGTGGAGAGTCACTGGGGAGGGGGCAGGCAGCAGTGGGTCAGTGTCGCTCCCACGCAGGGAGATACACGATGTGGCTGTAGGCAGAGTCCCAGTGGCACAGCTGGGCAGCTGGGAGCGCATGTGGCTGGCTGGGCTGAGCGATCTCCAAGCCCCCAAGCCGGCACAGCCACCGGCTCCTCCTCTGCTCCCAGCGCCGCTGGGAAACTCACCCCCTCTGGCTGTCTGCACCGGCTCAGGAACGGCTCCCTGCGTCAGCCGCAGCCCAGACCCCACGGCAGAGCCCAGCGGGGCTCCCGCCTGGCTGCTGCCCAGGAGCCTGCAGGCCAAAGCCTTGTCCTTGCAAACCCTCTTGGGCAGCAGAAGCATTTCCACGGACCTCGCGCTGCGGCAGCCGCAGGGGCCCCACTCACACCGAGTTCGTACATCTGGGCTGTGGGTCAAGACAGACAAACCAACCAGACACGCTCGGCGCCACCGGGCCTGGAGCGGTTAACACAGGAGGGCATGAAGGGATGGCTGCTTCCCTGCAGCCAGGAGCCCTGGCCACCATCCATAGCATGTGGGGCCAGGAACCCCTCCCACCCCAGAGTGCTCTCTCTCTCTCTCTCTCACACACACACACCTACCCTGCAGTGAAGGGGTGTGTGTGTGTGACAAAGTGGGACTGTTCATAATGTGGTCTTTGAATGCTGAGTGGGGAGTGTTGGCTGGAGAAGGTTGCAGGGGAGTTTGGCTGGGGCTGTCTGCACTGGGGATGGGAGACTCTCCTTGAGGGAGGAGACCTGAGCACGTAACATGAGAACCAGGACGGGGGTTGGCGGCCAGGTGACACCTTTGCCCGGAAAATGGACAAAGGCTGGGGGAGGAGCCGGGGGAAGGCGGAGTGAGACGCTGGAGGGAGTTTCAGTTTGGAGCTGGCTGGGGAAATGGAGGGAAGGCCCAGACGGGGCTCTGGTCTTCCTGCCTCCCCAAGATGGACCTGACTTAGGGGTCCTGTTCTCTGTACCTACAAGCTCTGTTTTAGACCGTGCTCCTGTCGTCTAATAAACCTCTGTTTTACTAGCTGGCTGGGAGTCACGTCTGACTGCGGAGTTGGGGTGCAGGGCCCTCTGGCTTCCCCAGGACCCCGCCTGTAGGGACTCGCTGCAGGAAGTGCATGGAGGGGCAGGGGAGGCTGAATGCTCTGAGGCCAGACCCAGGAAGGTCAAAGCTTCCTAAGCTTCTTGCCTGAAGACGGTCTGCTCACAGAGGAGGCTCCTCCAGAGTCCTGTCTGGCTTCGTATGGAGCAGTTCCAGAGCATTGCCCGGGGACGCCGTGACAGGGAGCATTGCAGGCACTCAGCCTTGGAACTGGACTGGGGACCTGGGTTCCCACCTCACGACCCTTCCCAAGACCCAGGCCCCAGCACAATCCAGCCCTGGGGCCCCCGTTTCAGGAAGCTTGTACTGAAGCCCTGTCTCCACTGAACGTCTCGCTGCAGCTCAGATGACGCATCATTAACTCACCAGCTCCCAGAAGGCGGAGAAGGCCCAGCTGGCTGTCACCCCCACCCCCCACCTCCTGCCCTGCAGAACCATCCCAGGAGGGTCCTCCAGTGAGTAATGGGAACTGGAAACTACCCTCACAGCCGGCACCAAGCGGCTCCCTGGGAGGCCGACTCAGCAGGGAGGCCACGGACAGACTGGGCCATGGGAACTGAGCTCCCCACGGTTGCCATGTCTAACATGAGTCACAGGAACATCCCCCTCACGCCGTTCCCGGTGGCTCGGGCTGTATCACAGCTGGGCAGCCGGAAGCGCACGTGGCTGGCTGGGCTGAGCGATCTCCAAGCCCCCAAGTCCGGACACAGCCCCTCGAGGACTGCGGCCCGGCAGGATCTAACCAGCCGCAGGCAGCCCTGCACCAGCCTCGTCGAGTTCTCTGAGCAGCAGGTAAAGGAGACCTGGTTGGCAGGATTTACTGGCCCTGGGGCCAGGCCTGGCAGCTGCAGCAGGGAGGGATGCAGTCCCAGCGCTGGATCCAAGCGCTGGAGGGGGAGCCTGCCACACGGGGAGAGCTGAGGACTTGGGGTGAGCTGCAGTGCCGCTGTGGGGTGGAACCTGCCCTCCCCGTCTGCTGGCAGGCAAAGCTGGGCACTGAACCCTGCCGTAACTCGGGGTGCTTGGGGCCTGGGAGCAGGGCAGCAAGAGACCCCACATTAGAGCATTCCCCCTGGGGGGACGCAAATACACAATGACCCAAACCTTCTAACTGCCTTTGGGCAGCCAGCCCGGCACCGCCTGCCCAGGAGAGATCAGCAGCCCCGGTTGGATGGCTCTGGTCCCCCGCTCCCTCTGGGCAGCTCTGGAGGGGGATCACGCAGCCAAACCCGGAAACCCCGATGCAGGCAGCCCCCAGCACACGAGTGGCCGGATGCAAGGCTCTGACCCACTATCACCATCACAACGCACTGCTCTCGTGCCAGGCGCTTGCCTGGTGCTGCCAGGGCCAGGACTGAGAGAAGCCTCTGCCTGGAGAGTTTGCCAACTCTGCAGCCTCCACTGGCAGTGCTCGGAGCTGGATCTTGGCACCTCACGTGACTCACCCTTGTACATGCACCCGGCAGGAGACAGCCCAGCTCTGCTGAGCTCCTCCCTGCGATCCCATTGGTGACTGGAAAAAGGCTAAGGTAGTGCCCATCTTTAAAAAAGGGAAGGAGAAGGATCCGGGGAACTACAGTCCCTGGAAAAATCATGGAGCAGGTCCTCAAGGAATCAATTCCGAAGCATTTAGAGAAGAGGGAAGTGATCAGGAACAGTCAGCATGGATTCACCAAGGGCAAGTCATGCCTGACTAACCTAATTGCCTTCTATGACGCGATAACTGGCTCTGTGGATGAGGGGAAAGCAATGGATGTGTTATTCCTTGACTTTAGTAAAGCCTTTGATACGGTCTCCCACAGTATTCTTGCCGGAAAGTTAAAGAGGTATGGGCTGGATGAATGGACTATAAGGTGGATAGAAAGCTGGCTAGATCGTCAGGCTCAACGGGTAGTGATCAACGGCCCCATGTCTAGTTGGCAGCCGGTTTCAAGCGGAGTGCCCCAAGGGTCGGTCCTGGGGCCGGTTTTGTTCAATATCTTCATTAATGATCTGGAGGATGGCGTGGACTGCACCCTCAGCAAGTTTGCAGGTGACACTAAACTGGGAGGAGTGTTAGATACGCTGGAGGGTAGGGATAGGATACAGAGGGACCTAGATAAATTAGAGGATTGGGCCAAAAGAAATCTGATGAGGTTCATCAAGGACAAAGTGCAGAGTCCTGTACTTAGGACGGAAGAATCCCATGCACTGCTACAGACTAGGGACCGAGTGGCTAGGCAGCAGTTCTGCAGAAAAGGACCTAGGGGTTACAGTGGACGAGAAGCTGGATATGAGTCGACAGTGTGCCCTTGTTGCCAAGAAGGCTAACGGCATTTTGGGCTGTATAAGTAGGAGCATTGCCAGCAGATTGAGAGACGTGATCATTCCCCTCTATTCAACATTGGTGAGGCCTCATCTGGAGTATTGTGTCCAGTTTTGGGCTCCACACTACAAGAAGGATGTGGAAAAATTGGAAAGAGTCCAGCGGAGGGCAACAAAAATGATTAGGGGGCTGGGGCACATGACTTATGAGGAGAGGCTGAGGGAACTGGGATTGTTTAGTTTGCAGAAGAGAAGAGTGAGGGGGGATTTGATAGCAGCTGTCAACTACCTGAAGGGGGTTCCAAAGAGGATGGAGCTCGGCTGTTCTCAGTGGTGGCAGATGACAGAACAAGGAGTAATGGTCTCAAGTTGCAGTGGAGGAGGTTTAGGTTGGATATTAGGAAAAACTTTTTCACTGGGAGGGTGGTGAAGCACTGGAATGGGTTACCTAGGGAGGCGATGGAATCTCCTTCCTTAGAGATTTTTAAGGTCAGGCTTGACAAAGCCCTGGCTGGGATGATTTAGTTGGGGATTGGTCCTGCTTTGAGCAGGGGGTTGGACTAGATGACCTCCTGAGGTCCCTTCCAACTCTGAGATTCTATGATTAGGGTCCTTCCCCCCCTGGCAGGGGGAGGTGGGGATCTTTGCCCAGGTTGCAAAACGGAACAAGGATTCAGGAAACAAAGTCTCTGGGGTTTGGCTGGTGAGAGTCACACTGATGAGAGCAATACAGGCCCCCAGGACACTGACCGACTCCAGGGGGTCTCCAGTGTGTCTGGTAACCCCCTGCTCCACCCCTTGTGCCTCAGACACGTGCCCCCCTTGACTCAGGCAAGGCCCTGGGAGGGCAGCTAAGATCTGGAGGATGGTTCTGGGCTCTAGAACGTTTCCCTCGCTCATCAGACCGTCCCCTCCATAGACTCATCAAGCTCAGGCTTGAAGCCAGTTCAGTTTTTTGTTCCCACTGCTCCAAAGCGTCACTCGTCCGATGGTTAGAAACGTTTGTCTGGTGTCCTGGCCAGTTTATATCCATTTGTTCGCGTGCCACCATTGGCCCTTAACGTAAATCAATTCTTCAGTCATTGGGCACAAGCCCGAGTTTAGCGATTCATTAGAAATCCTGGCTATTGGCCTTGCAATTTCACGGGCCAGTTCCATTAAAATTCTTGGAAGGAGATTTTCCGAGCCCCCCGCTTCGCTCCCATGAAGCTGTTTGAGTTTGGACTTCTGCCTCGGACTTGGTAATTTCTAACTCCACGTCCTCGTCCCCAGTAGGTGCCTGCCACAGTCCCCAGGCAGAACAGCCACAAAGAGTTTGTACTAACTAAAGCTACTCCGACTGCCAGCTCTGCATCCAGGGACTGGCTGTATGTCTGGGTTTGTACAGCACCTAGCGCCAGGGACCCATGGCCCGTGATTGGGGCCCTAGGAGGGTCTACCCCAAAGCGAACCATAAACAGGGGTGGCCAATGGAAAGAGCTGAGGGTTTTGATGCTCCGGTGAAGGCCACTAGATGGCAGCACAGAGCTGACTTGCTTCCCCCTGCTGCCCAGAGCCTGGCTGCAGCTCTCGGACGCCAGGACTCAAACTCAGGCCCTCGCCGCGCGTAGATGGCAGGGGCTGCTGGGCTGACGCGTGGGCCCCTCCGTGGCAGCAGCCTCGCCAGCTAGATCCATGTCCCTTGACCTCACTCCTGCCTGCTGCCCCTGCCCCCAAATCCCCACCCCACTCACCACGGTCTGACTCCTAGGGCGGTGCCAGTTCTCCCAGCTCAGCATCTCTTGCAGCCACCCACCCCCCACCCACCCCCGGTCCAGCCGGACCCCGCAGTGCAGAGATGCCTCTGCCGTGCAGGTGCAGGTGCAGGGCTCTCTGGCTGGCGCGGATGAAATCGGGGGGATAATTCAATGCCAATCTCAATGCCCAGGGAGCAGCGCAGCCCCTCCCCGCGGCTGGACCCTCAGCACCCCGAGCAGCCAAGCATGGATTAACGCAGACCCAATGTAAACACAGCGGGTCAGCCAGGGCAGGAGGGGCTGGCAGAGCAGGGCAGGGAACCCAGCACTTTCAGCCTTCCTCGGGGCAGCACAAGGCTGGCTGAAGCTTTCCCCTTGCTGCCCAGTGACTGGAGCGGAATTCCTGTGTTCTTGGCACCACACCTCCGCCATAATGCTGACACCAGCTGGCGGGGCTGGGGGCCGTGGATGGAGGCAGGCGTGCTGGCCCAGGGATGGCTCTGTGACAGCTCCCATGGCCATGGGCTGGCAGCTCAGACACTGTGCAGACTGGGCAGAGGGGGACAGAAGCGGGCCAGGGTTTCAGCCTGTCGAATTCCAGCTCTCCAGCTCGCAGGGCTGCACTATGCGGCAGGGAGAGAGCTGGCACAGGCGGGCGTCAGGCTCCCTGACACGGGTGGGGAGTGGGCAGAGAAAGAGGGAGGCTAATAGATGCTGGGGAGAAACGCCGCGGGTGCTGTGAGGCTCAGCCCACGTGATGCACAGAGACGCTGGGGGCTCTCACCCCCCGTGTGCAGGGTGTCACTGAGCTGGGAGGGAGCAGGCCGCTGTGGGAGCCCCCCGGCCTGGGTGGGGGTGAGCGGGGCCTGTGCCAGGCAGTGGGGGAGATGCAGGGACAGTGACCGACTTGTTTAATTTGCACCAATGAGCCAGGCCATTTTTCAGGGAGCAGCAGCAGGCCCCGCAGCCCCTTCTTAAGGGCTAGTTATAGATGGGCGCTGTCCCCTGCTGGCAGCTCAGCCATGCATTGCAGGGACAGCGGGCAAGTGCAATCAAATTACCCTCTGGCTGCGGGCCCCCCCCCCAGGGCTGCTTACCACTAACCGCCCTGGCCTCATGCCTCTTCATTCGCTGCTGATGGATGAGCAACAACCAGCCACGCCCCCAGTTGTCCCCGGGCAGCCGCCTGGACCATGAGGTGCCACGCGCCACAAGCTACACAGGAAACGCCTGCTGGCTCTTCGGGGGGCTGCCCGGCCCGTTCCCTGAGGGGGAGTGGGGCACGGCCTGGCCCCTCCTTAGCCCCACCAGCCACCTGCTGAGCCCAGGGCACGGCCTGGGTGGGGGTGAGCAGCCCCAGGGGACAGAAGTGGGTTCTAGAGGCGACAGGAAGAAGCTGGCAGCCCGGGCTCCTGGGTTCTTCAAGAGCTGGCTCTGCCCCTCCCCCCCCCTTTCAGGGGGGTAGCCCCGAACACACACGGAAAGGGTTTAACATTTAACTCTCCTCAGTCCATGGTCAAAGTCTTTCAGGCCAGTCCCCAGCCCCACCTGCCTGCTACCTCTCTGGCTGCAGCTTTGCTGCTGGTGCTGAACCCCGGGGCTGCCCGAGATGGACTCTGCCCAATGCCCAGTGAGCCCTGGAGAGAGAGACACCCTCTGAGTGACCGCGAAGAGTTAGCAGGAGTCTCACAAAACTGGGTGACCGGGCAACAAAATGGCAGATGACATTCAGTGTCGATAAATGCAAAGTCATGCACATTGGAAAACATAATCCCAACTAGACATACAGAATGATGGGGTCTAAATTAGCTGTTACCACTCGGAGTCATTGTGGATAATTCTCTGAAAACATCCACTCAATGTGCAGCAGCAGTAAAAAAAAAAAACAACCTAACAGAATGTTAGGAACCGTTAGGAAAGGGATAGATAAGACAGAAAATATCATAACGACACTATATAAATCCATGGTATGCCTGCACCTTGACTACTGCGTGCAGTTCTGGTTGCCCCATCTCAAAAAAGATTGAATTGGAAAAGGGGCAGAGAAGGGCAACAAAAATGACTAGGGGTATGGAACAGCTTCTACATGAGGAGAGATCAAAAAGACGGACTATTCAGCTTGGAAATAGATGACTAAGCGGGGACATGATTGAGGTCTATAAAATCATGACTGGCATGGAGAAAAAGTGTTATTTACCCCTTCCCATAACACAAGAACTGGGGTCACCCAATTAAATAAACAGACAGCAGATTTAAAACAAACAAAAGGAAGTATTTCTGCACACAATGCAGTGTCGCCCTGTGGAACCCATTGGTAGGGGATGTTGTGAAGGACAAAAGTATAACGGTTCAAAAAATAACTAGATACATTCCTGGAGGACAGGTCCATCGGTGACTGTTAGCCTAGATGGTCAGGGATGCAAGCCCACGCTCCAGGTGTCCCTGAACCTCTGACTGCCAGACGCTGGGACTGGGCAATAGGGGAGGCATCTCTCGATAATTACCCTGCTCTGTTCACTCCCTCTGTCACACCTGGCACTGGCCACTGTCAGCAACAGGGCACGGGGCTAGATGGACCATGGGGCTGACCCAAATGTGGCTGGTCGTATGGCCAGTTGCTCCCGCACAATGCCCTGCAAAGCAGAGGTTACAAGGCTTCCATTTACCCAGCAGACCCCGGCTGGTGTGTCAGTCCCCTGTATTGACCCATCCACTGTGGAGTCCTCCCCCAGCACCTCCGCCTGCTGGGGAAGCAGATGGAAACACTGAGCATTTTGCCTGCGCGTGTTGCCCGGCTGCACGTGCCTCCGAGTGGCTCGGAGAGTCACAGAAGTGCTCTCGCCCCCGGAAAGCTCCTAAGGCAGAGAAAGCACCAGACGCCCACGGGAGCAGCGAACCCTCCTCAGCAAGTTCGTCTCCCGACTTCATTTCTGTTGGGTTTATGGCGGGGGCCTCTCATCAGTCTCTAGGTGCAATTACGGTGCGAGTTTACAGGCCCACGTCCCTCCCTGCCCAGCCCCAGCCCCAGCCCCAGAGCAGCCTGCGAGGCCGTCTGCATCCTCCAGCCCAGCACAGTTATTGCTTTCCTTGCCGGAGAACATGCCCTGGAGCAGGCGAACGCTGGTCAAGGGGGCGAGTTTATTAGCCAACATCCTGGCAGCAGGGGCCGCGATGTTAGATTTCCCTTCTGCTCCAAGACCAGGCTGGGCCCCATCTCTCCAGCCCCCCAAGCAGAGCCAGTGAGGGATGAGCCTTGCGGGGGGGAGACCAGGAGCCCCCAGGAAGGAGAACTGCAGCAGTCTGTCCCTTTGCTGGCACAAACCCCCACGTCTGGGATATTTGCAGCCCCAAGGACTGTGGGAGGCTGGTAAATTTCCATGTAAAACGTCATCCCTCCCCCCGGTGCATGCCCTGGCGCAGTGCTGCCGCTGTTCGCGGTGGTGAGCCAGCCCCAGCATGTGTGAGCGAATTGACAGCTCTCCAGGCCTGTCGTGTGGGTCCCAGCGCCCAGGACCCTGCCCAACGCGGGAGGCCTGGGATTTTATTCCATGCTAGTGGGATTGTGCAGGAACTGGCCCAGCACTAGAGATGCAGGGATGGGTCGCAGGCAGGTGTCCTGCCCTGGCCGGCAGCGCTCAATGCTGGGGCTCCCCCATCCGGGCTCTCTCCAGCGCCAGCTGTGCTAGAATGGGCTGGGGGAGGCTGGGCATTACCCTGGGTCAGTGTCACGCTACAGTGATGGAACGGAGCACGGCTCAGGGGCCTGGACTGCGGCAAGGCTGGGCTGGGTTCAGCTCATTCCCTGCAGCGAAACTCCACGCTCAGCCGAGCTTTGGACGATGCGGCGGCCAGGAGAGTTCGAGGCAGGGCCGGGGGCGGGCTGGAGCCAGGGACCACAAAGAATCCCAACACCCACGGTGCTGAGAGGGCAGCGAGAAGGGGTGGGCAGGGGGCAGGCGCCATCACCCCCAAACACAATCTGTGGCACCAGTTGGGCAGGGCCTTGCCCATCCCCCTCTCTGCGCGTTACACTCCCCTTGGGCAGGGGCTCGGAGACCCCTCACTCTGCAGCGTCTGGCCCCAGCGCCCAGGGGCCCTACCCAGCAGAGCGCAGGGATCTGAACTGCCGGGCACGGTCCCAGGGCAATGGGGGTCCCAATGGCCCAAGCATGGCGGAGCTGTTCTCACTGTCCCAGTGTCACAACAGGGGGACGCAGAGACCCTGAGCTCCGGTGAGGGCAGCCCCGGAGCCCAACAGCAGTGACAGCGCAGGATTCAGCCCTCTCCTCGGGGTGAGGGGAGCCCGTTCTCCACAGCTCAGGGGATCGGGGTTCTAGCACCGGCTGTACCTCTCCTCTCCGGGCCCCCACCCCTGCCTGGAGGGGGGGTAATCGCCTCCCTCCTGCATAGGGCCATGGGGAGCAGAACCTCCCCGAGCAGCACCCACCCCAGCTGGGGACACGAGGGTGCCAGGCCTGGCCCAGACTCAGCGAGAGCCAGCTCCTGCCCCAGAGCGCCCACAAGCAGCTTGTGACGCAGCAGGGAGCGGGGCGGACTGACCTGGGAATGTCGTTTAGTTTTACTGGGACTGTCTGCATGGGGGATGGGAGAGCAGGGGGTGACTTTAGGGGAGGGACGCTACCTGCACCTGTAACCTGAGCCAGGAGGGGGGTGGGGCCAGGTGACACCTTTGCCCTGAAACTAGACAAAGGGAGAGGAGGAAGGGGGGGGGAGTGAGTTGGCTGTGGGGGGGGCGGTTTTTTATGTTTTGGGCTGGCTGGGAAGACGCAGGGAACCCCCAGTCTGGGGTCTAAGCTCCTTGTCCCCCAGAGAGACCTGGTTGTACCTACAAGCCCTGCTTGGGACTGTGTTCCTGTCGTCCAATAAACCTTCTGTGTTACTGGCTGGCTGAGAGTCCCAGTGAATCGCAGGAAGTGGGGGGGCAGGGCCCTGACTCCCCCACACTCCGTGGAGGGGGCGGGGGAGGCTCTGAGGGGAGCAGGGCCTGGCACAGGGTCTCAGTCACCAGGCAGCACAGAGAGGACGTTTGTGGGGCTGCCAGGCCTCGCCCCCTTGCTGTGGGAGGTTTGGGCCGGTGACCCCCGCCGGCCCATGGGTGGGATCACACCGCTCTCTGCAAGGCTTTTTTGAAGGGTCTTGATTTCTGCCATGAGAAAGGGGCTCCCCGTTCCCCTGGAATGGCTGGTTGTGCTGGATTCTCTCCCCAGAAGGGGCCTGGAGGGAGCGAGGCCAAGAGCCAGGCCCAGCGGACAGGGCAGGTCACTTTCCCGCAGGCAGAGAGCAGCCCCCTGGGAAAACACCTGCTCGGAGACCGTGTTTACTTGGCCTGAGTCACTGATTTATTTCTGGCCGCTCAGCCTGGCTGGGAAGGCACAAAAACAAGCTCAGGAGGCTAAGAGCACGTGGAGCCCGGGAGAGCCGCCGGAGAGCCAGCTGCCACGGCACCGCTTGGCGCAGGAGCAGAGCGATGGGGCCTGGGCTGCGCGAACCAGCCAAGGCTCGGCGGGGACCCCCGGCCTGGTGCTAGAGGGCACAATGTCCTCCTCTGTCTGAGGCAGAGACCCGAGGGCCTGAGCTCAGGTATATCTCCTCACACGCAGATCACAGCCTCCGGGCCACAGTCCAAGCTACGTCACGCCCTGAATCCGCTGCGGGGTCAGCGAGAAAGAGCAGAAAAGGATGTAGCTTTCTGGAGGAAGGTCCCTGCCCCAGGCTGCTCCAGGGGATGCCCCCCTCAAAGCCAAGCAATACGGGCAGGGAGGAGAATGCCAGAAGTTCAGACCCCGGCCATGCCACTCCACACGGGCACTGTCACAGCCCCGCAGGATCTGAGCTACACCCAGCTCGGGAGGAACCTCTTCGGTGTGCCAGACCCGCATCAGGTGACCGGCGCCCACGGGGGGTGTGTCTCCCCTTGCCCACTGGATTGTGTCGGTGATGGCTGGGAGCAGGGCGAACCAGCCTGCTCCATGCAGACCTTGTGGCGAGAAGCCTGTTCAGGAGGCCGGAGGCCCTGCAGCCCCAGAGATGGGCACCAAGGCCAAGGCACTGGACTGTGGACCAGACTGACCCCTCTGTGTCCATTTCACCAGGAAATGGCTCATCCATCCCTGGGGGGCTTCTCATGCTGCTCACCCCGCCCGACGCACAGAGGCTCCTGGGCCAGGACAGCGTCTCCTTCTGTGCCCCTCCAGCGTGGGAGTGGGACCGGCCCCCATCAATCAACGGGACAGTCAGTTACATCAGGTCACGGACTCAGCTCAGAGCGCCTGGCCGGCGAGAGCCGAGCAGTGGGGGGTAGAGACTGTGCCGGCTCTGAGCCAGGCCTCAGGCTGCAGCTTCCCGCCATGGGGCAGAGCTGAGCCCGGGCAGCGACGCTCTGGCAGGCTGAGGTCTGAGGAGCGCCCCGAGAACCCTTCCCCAGCCCTGGGAGAGAGAGGGGTCCCTCGCCCTGTGGGCCCATTCCGCAGAGGCCCCTGCGCTCTCGGGGTCCCAGCTGGAACATGGACTCACCCTGGGTTACCCTTCCAGGCCTCCAACTCGCAGGGCAGAGCAGGGCAATGGTCTCACCCAGCGGTTGTGGGAGGGGCTGGAGTTCAGGACTCCTGGGTTCTATCCCAGCTCCGCCAGCCCCGTGCTTTTGTGGGGTTAATCCTGGTGACGGGAGGGCTGCTGGCGCTCCATGATCCCTAGAGGAAAGGTGCTGGGAGAGGATTCAGCCCAGAGCGACCTCTGTTACCTCCTGGCTCTGTCACAGCTGCAGGGCTGGGGGCAGCTGTGGGATCAGGGCTCCCCAGAGGCCCCCCTGGGAAGCCAGGCTCTGCAGTCTTCCCCCTGCTCATGCACCCGCAGGAGGCTGCTGGTCAGCGCCTGAATCCCAAGGCAGAGCTTTGCCCCTCCGGCAGACAGGCAAAACCACTGCTGCAGCTGCTTGAAACCCGGCTACCAGGCGCTGGCACCGAGTGCCCGGCTGGCACTGCTGGGAATGGGAGCACACACCTAGCAGAGATCAGGCTCTCCGGGCCTGCGCCAGGGGCTGCAGTTTGCAGCCATTTTATTTCCTAACCCACAGGTGACACAAGTGGCTGTTCCTGCATGATCCCTGTCCTGTGGAGGGGAAGCATGCATCGCTCTTGGCAGACCATCCGGGAGCCAGCCCCCCGCACAGCACCCCGCCGGCCATTTCCCCGGGGCCCTGCTGGGGGCACCTCTATGGCTTTTTCTGCAAGCGTCTCCTACGCAGAGCCGGGGGCAAAGGTCTCGTTCAGCATCCTTCTCTGGGGGCTGTAATCACCGACGCCCAGGGATCCCACGTCAGAGCCTCACAACTGGGAATTAAGACGACTTGGCAGAGGAAAGGGGCCGGGATTGTGTCTTTTCATTTGAAGAGCAATTTCCAGGCAGCTGCGTCTGCACCAGCCACTCCCTCGATTTAAACAAAACTTAGGGGTGGGGGGATGACAGCCTTTCCATGTTCTCTGCGTCCCCTGCTAGTGAATAACAGCCTGCGGGGTTCACGCACAACAGCCCTTCCCAGAAAGCGTTTCTTTAATTTCACCATCATTTATCCCCTCCTGAGACAGGTGCTTAAGGAGCATTTTCTTCCAGAGTCAGGCAGAGAAACTCTTACTGCACAAAATTCATTTTCTGTTGATAAACAACAATTTGGCTGCCCCGGCAATTGGCTCAGGGACGCTCACCCCAGCGCTTCCCGGGATGCCCAGAGCACATCGCTCCCCAGCTGCTGCACCTTTAGGTGCTCGATTGTACCTGCCCAGGGCCGCGGCTCAGCCCGGATTCCCGGCTTTCAACCGGAACGTGCAGACAATGCCGAGCGCCGGTGGCATTTGCAGCTGATGATGCAGAGACAGGTTGCGAGGTCCCACTCTGGCAGGGGACAGCTTCCTGACTGATTCTGTGGGCGTTTCTATAAAGTCTTTGATTACTCATCACGGAGCAGGGGGTTAGTGCAAACTTCTCGAATTGAAACCGAGCTACAGGAGCCACATCCATTGCACAATCCCCCCCACCCCCCGCACACGCACACACACACGGGCCTCTGTCCGCCATCTCTGTGGCAAAGGCAGCAAAGCAGGGCCGGGGCTGCAGAGCCTGACTGGCTGCCGGCGAAGGCCTGGGAACAGACTCTGCTTGTGCAAGTGCCCCGCGGTTTGAGTCTGTTTTCACAACACGGAAACGCGATGCTGATTAAACAGCGTGCAGAACAGAGTGGAGAACTAGCTCCCGGCTGTGGCTTTGCTAGTGCCAGTGACGATGAAATCAGCACCTGCCCTCGTTTTAATCAACTTAATGAGTAAATAAACAATGGCATTAGATAACAGCCTTGGAACCACTGGTGTGCGCACTCGCTGCCCATGGGACCCCGACCGCACCCCGGCTCCCTCACCCCACTCCTCAGTTAGATTAACAGCCTCACAGACGGGACCTCCAGGCTGCACCCCTCAACCCCCAACCATCCGTCTCCAGCCCAGAACTTCTGGCCAAGCAAGAGTGGGGCTTTCGGGAAGAGACGCCCAATCCCAGGTAGTTCTCTGGGGCAGGGACTGCGCCATCCTAGGACGCCCTTTACCTCCTGCAGGGTCCTGCTCAGTGCCTGCAATCACTTCTCCGTATCGCTCGTGCACGGATTACGGGCTCCTGTCTACCCTACAGCACTGCCCCCACCCCGGCAGGTCTCGGGTGTGATTCACAACCACTGTCCGCACACGTCAGTACGCCCGGGCTATGAACAACAGCTGCAGAACACTGCCTGGTGCACCAGGGCTGGGGGGGGTGGCCTGCATCCACCCCTATCTATGCAGGGCAGGGGACCCTCTGCCTTCAGACCCCCACACTGGTGCATGAGGGAGCCCTCAGCCATCTACATGGCTCCCCCTCGGCCCTTGGACTGTGCTTTGCACGTCTGGGGGAGGGGGAGCCCCCCATCCAGCCCCTTGGAGAACCCCAGGAGATTATAATGCCCCTGGTAGTGCAGCTCTTGGGCTGGGGGCACATGAGCAGGAAGCCAGGCCCCACTGAGAGCCCCAGTGCTAACCGGGGCTGCGCAGGTCCCTCCCCGCATAGCTTGAGCCTGGAGCTGTGCAGGACCGTGGGGGAGGAGGCTGCACCGTGCACACCCCCGGCCTGGGAGCCAGCCTGCACTCCGGGCAAGGTGTGACGGCGTGGGAGCCCCGGCTCAGTCTGTGCAAAGCAGAAATGTGGGAGCCAGGGTCCCCTTCCCAGGTTCTGTCGGGCACTCACCGCTCAACCCCCAAAGCCATTGGAGAATGCTGCTACCCCGCAGGCTGTTCCCTGGCACTGGACTGGGTGGGAATGCCGCAGAAACGCACGGGGCAGAGCTAAGGTTACATCTGCTGGCTTCAGAGCGCCTGCCCGGGCCACCTCCAGGCTCTTCACTTCCATTGTTTATGGAACAGAAGCGAACACGAAAGAAGAACTCTCCCCTCCCCCTTTCCTTGCGACACACAGAAGCTATTTAAATACAGGGAACTTTGAGTTTACAAACCAGTGAGTCAGGGAGCTGGAAAAGAAACGCGGCCGAGTTAACTTCTGAGCAATTTTAACTCAAGGCCGTTTCTCCAGGAGCCAATCATCTTCCCCTCTCAGCTGAGTCACTGAGATGTGTCTGTCAGCGGAATTACCTGGGCCTGAGTCACAGGCAGCACAAATATTGGAAATTAGCTCCTAGGGAAAACCATATCTTGTTAGCCATTCCAAGAATGCTGAGCTCTTAAGCAGGGTCCCCGAAGGACTCCCCCTGTCACAGCCCCCTGGCGAGTTAGTGGGTTTGCTCTGGAAGGAAGAATCCTTCGGGGATAGCCCCAGACAGGAAGTTCAGCTGTTGCAAATCTACAATGGAATTGGAAAAGGTTCAGAAAAGGACAACAAAAATGATGAAGGGCTGGAACAGCTTCCATATGAGGAGAGATTAACACGAGTAGAACTCCTCAGCTTGGAAAAGAGACGACTAAGGGGGGGATACGATCAAGGTCTATAAAATCATGACTGGTGAGGAGAAAGTCAATAAGGAAGCATAGGCACCGACTCCGTGGGTGCTCCGGGACTGGAGCACCCATGGGAAAAAAAAATGGTGGGTGCTCAGCACCCACTGGCAACCCCCCAACCAGAACCTCCCCCTCCCCCAGCGCCTCCTGCCTGCCAGTGGACCCAACAGATCAGCGCCTCCCCCTCCCTCCCATCACCTACCACAGATCAGCTGTTTTGTGGTGTCAGGAGGCACTGGGGGGAGGGGGAAGGGGAGAGCGAAGGCACAGCCTGTTTGGGGGAGAGGGGCAGAACTGGGTGGGGAAGAGACGGGGCGGGAAGAAGGAGGGCTGGGGTGGGGCCTTGGAGGAAGGGCCTGGGCGGAGCCGGGGGGAGCACCCCCTGGCAGATTAGTAACTTGGTGCCTGTGTAAGGAAGTGCTATTTACTCCTTCTCATAACACAAGAACTAGGGGTCACCAGATGAAATGAACAGGCAGCAGGTTTAAAACAAACCAAAGGAAGTATTTCTTCACACAACGCACAGTCAACCTGTGGAACTCCTTGCCAGAGGATGTTGTGAAGGCCAAGACTATAACAGGGTTCAAAAAAGAACTAGATAAGTTCACGGAGGATAGGTCCATCAATGGCTATTAGCCAGGATGGGCAGGGATGGTGTCCCTAGCCTCTGTTTGCCAGAAGCTGGGAATGGGCGACAGGGGATGGATCACTTGATGATTCCCTGTTCTGTTCATTCCCTCTGGGGCACCTGGCACTGGCCACTGTCAGAGCACAGGATACGGGGCTGGATGGACCTTTGGTCTGACCCAGTCTGGCTGGTCTTATGGCCATATGCATCCCCATGCCACTGGCAGAGCCCACGGAGACAGAGGAGCGCTGGTCACCATCACACCATGTGGGAAATGAACCTCAATATTTTTAAAACCGAAATGTCAAACTTGGCATCAGCACGAACCCCCAGAGATTCCCCCCACCCTGCGGGCTCCTGGCCTCTCGGTCCCAAGGCCGTTTGTTTAGCATACGGACCCCGCTGTGATCACCACGCAGCACATTCTGAGCGGCTGCAGCTAAAGATCAAAGTCTGACAGGTGACATTTTTCACAGACTTGTTGTTCTCCGCTGAATTTCAAATAATCTATGCAGCTAGTTCTGGATATCTGAGCAGCTGGGCGCAGTTACCGGGTGTCTGGGGTCCGAGCAGGGACTGGGGTGTGATTGGACCCTCAGTGGCTTTATTCTGCTCCTTCCTGACTACCCAAGCAGCACTTGGAGAATCTAACTTCCAGGGCAACTCTCAGGAGGGCAAACACAAATCCCACTCATTTTTCAATAGCCACTTCAGAGTCACCATTCCTGCCATGACACCTGCTCCACTCATGTGCGTACGACCAGCCAGAAGTGCAGGCCAAGTGAATCCCTGTCAAAAGGCAAAGGAACATTGGTGGCAGATTGTGCCCAGAGGCTGCCAGCAGGCCAGGAAAGATCAGCTGGGCTTGCAGAGATCAATAAAACCAGAAACGTCCTGGCCCAGGAAGGGGAGTGAGAGGCTCCCACCCCTGCCAACACAGCCAGCCCAGGCTAGACTCGGCTTGGCCAGTTACATTGTAAAGTCCCCAGTGACAGAGCTGCCCCTACCTTTGGAAACCATCCCACAGCCCGGAGCCCCTCCGGGCTAGTCACTCCCACCCCATTTCACCTAACGGCCTGGGCAGAGGAGGGTACGTCCACACTGCAATGCGAGCCCATGCTCAGACTCCGGCTTGAGCCCAAGCCCACACTGATCTGTCTGACTTCGGCCAGGAAGCCCTCAGGACCTGGCAGAGGGGGTGGGTCCAAGCCAGAGTCCCACTGGGACTTGAGTCCAAACTTCATCGTTTTGCAGTGTGGACGCAGCTCAGGTCAGGTCCCCAGACTCGTGCCCTGAGTCCACCAAGACTATCCCACAATCCCCTGGGCCAATGTTCCTTGGCCTGTGTCACGGAGCAGGGAGCGGGCAGATTTGACCTGGGAATGTTGCTGGGGAGTTACATTGAGGTGAGAAGGAAGCTACCTGAGCTGTAACCTGAGCCAGGGGGGTGGGAGAAGTGACACCTTCTCCCCGGGAGACTGAACAAAGGAAGGAAGGGCAGAGGGGAGGGGGGAAAAGGCTGCTGGAGGGTTTTGGTTTTAGTTTCCTGTTTTGGGCTGGGTGATGCAACACAGGGAACCCCAAGCTGGGGTCTAAGCTCCCTAAACCCCCCAGAAGGACTTGATTGAGAGGCTCTGGTTGTACCTACATGCGCTGCTTGGGACTGTGTTCCTGTCATCTAATAAACCTTCTGTTTTACTGGCTGGCTGAGAGTCCCGGTGAATCTCAGGAAGAGGGGTGCAGAGCCCTGACTCCCCCACACTCCGTGGCAGTCTGTCTATCCCAAGTCTGGCCAATCAACCCTCAAAAACGGAAGCCAATCTCTGGTTCAAATGCAGCTGGAGAACAAAACACCCAGCACCAGGCCAGGCCTGTGCTAAACCCCAGCTCACGCTTTTCCGTGGCCGCTGCTTCCCCCCAGTCCCTGGAGAAAACCCGCTGGCCAGACTCAAGCAGGGATCACCCAGGATGAGCTGAGTCCGATGGCAGGACTCTGGCAGCTCCAGAAAAAGCCCTGCTCAGTCAGTTCTATCCTGGCTCTCCTTGTCCTTCCAGCTCTGCCTAGCAAGGCTGCGCTTCTCCAGCCACCTGCTGGGCTCCGCACACAGTGGGGCACGGGAGAAGGGCCTCTGGTCACCCTGGGCTGCTTCCTCTAGGACTGTCACTCCTTTGGAAACATGGAGCCCCGCTGCCGAGCGGGGGAGAGGCCATCACATCCCTGGTCGGAGGGAGAAAGGTGTCATGGAGTCCCTGGTCGATGCTCTGGAACTGCTCCCCACAAAGCCAGTCAGGAGTCTGGGGAGCCTCCTCTCCCTCGGAGCAGACTGTCTTCAGGGCAAGAAGCTCACACGGCTTCACCTCCCGGGTCTCTCCTTGGAGCCAGTGGCGTAGCCAGGGTTGCTGCCGAGGAGGAGCAGCGGAGAAAAAAGGCACATGTCCTTCGGTGGCATTTTGGCGGCCCTGCGCGTGCGCCAAAATGCCACCAAAATCACGGACAAGGGGAAAAGGCGCCACTTGGGAAATTCTGGGCTCGGAGGAGCAGGTGCTCCCCCTGCTCCCTCCCTAGCTACACCACTGCTTGGAGCATTCAGCATATGCCACTCCGTGCGCTTCCCACAGCGAGTCTGTCCAGGCGGGGTCCTGGGGAAGCCAGAGGGTCCTGCACCCCAACTTCGCAGTCAGACATGACTCCCAGCCAGCCAGTAAAACAGAGGTTTATTAGATGACAGGAACATGGTCTAAAATAGAGCTTGAGGTACAGAGAACGGGACCCCTCAGCCGGGTCCATTCTGGGGCCCAGTGAGCCAGACAAGCCTGTCTGCCCTCACTTCCCGTCCCCAGCCAGCTCCAAACTGAAACCCTCTCCAGCCCCTCCTTTCTGGCTTTTGTCTCTTTCCTGGGCCAGGAGAACACCTGATCTCTTTGTTCACCTTTAGCTATCCCCTTGCAGGGGGGAAGGTCCCTGGCCATTTGTTGCTAAGAGACAGAGTGTTGGCCATTTATGCACACTGGAGACTTAAGAAATGTATAGGGGAAACTGAGGCACCCACACAGTATTCAGAGGAAACATTAAGAACAGTCCCACTTTGTCACAAAAGGGCACAGTACTGTCCCTGTGCACGGAGGTGCCAGGCTTGGATCTCAGACTAGGAAATGCCCCAGCATCCAGGCTGCATGTCTGCGGCCAACGTAATCCCCATGCTACAGCCCCGGAGCGACGTGTGGGTGAATCCAGCCCCCTGACGCTGGGTCTCAGAAAAGAGAGTATAAGTGCGGTGAGGGAGTGAGTGCCTAGCTAGCAATGCCAAAAGTATGCACGCTGGGTGACGCCAGGTGCACTGCCATCCTGGCAAAACTGTCATTGACCTCAGTGCGGCCAGGCCTTCACCCGCGGGCGCAGCCCACCGACCTGCCTAGCAGCACGGCACGCGGCCCAGGACAGGCGTTGCGGCTAACGAAGAGACAACCTTAGCCAAGCCTTCAGCAGCCTGGAACCAGCCCCCCCGGAAGCGGATTTCTTGGCAGATGCCCCTGCAATGTACAGATGGAGGGCGGGGGGGGGAGGTTGCTAACAGACAAAAATAATGCCACCCTTTGCTCCCTCCCGGGAGACTGATCAGTCTGATTAGCTGATTTGCCGGAAGACTCCGTGGTTGTGTTGCTGGATACACAGATTGTAAAACAGAACAAACAAACCCAAACCCACCGGCTGCTGTTTACCAGCCCTGCAGCCCCAGAGTGGAAGGATTTGATTTCCAGCCCAGCTGAGCCACCATCAATCTTCTTCATGCAGCAGAAACAACATAAATATTCCAAAGCGGCCGCCGAGGAATTAATTTCTACAGGGATCCTCATTTGTTCGGTCTGACACCGGTTCCCTCCTAGCCCGCTCCGTCCTTAGTCACTCCGTGGGACTGGGGGAGAATTCCTAATGCCCGGCCCCGGCCCGGCCCCGGCCCGGCCCCTTCCCCGCGGAGCAGCTCGTCTGCACTTTCACTGGGACACGGGAGGTTCACGGCTGCGGGGACAGGTGGTGCCGGATCAGCGCGCAGCGGGGAAAAGAAGAGAGCTGTTGGCTCGGATCTTTCTTGGGGCTTTGGGTCTCTGAGCTGGCCAGGGGCTCTCCGGGGCTGCCCCTCCCAGGCTCCGGGTCCAATTCTCCCCCGCCCCCCTTGCTGAGATCTTTGTTCGGGTTCGCGCGGGCTCGGCTCACCCCCAGCTGGGGGAAGTGCAGCGGCTGCGCTCGCCGGCAGGCGGAACACCCCGTAACGCCCGGCAGCCAGCCCGGCTCAGGCGTTACACGTGCCCTAGGCCGGGCCGGCTGGATAACGCCTTGTCCAGCCCCGGGGCGCGGCACCAGAGCTGGGGACGGAGCGGGAAGGCGGCTGAGCCCCGGGACACAGAGACACTTCACCCCTTAGTACCCGGGGCTCCGGACCCCCCAGGGCTCCAGACCCACCCCCCCCAGGATCCCCCCGCCCGGGGCGCGGTCTTACCGGCGCTGCAGGGAGCAGGGCCAGGACATCCTGGGCTGCCGGAGGCCGGGCCGGGGCGCGCCGTCCGGGGCGCGGCGGAGCAGGTACCGCTCGGTGTCGGAGTGGAAGCGCTGCTGGATGCGGATGTGGGTGCGGGGCTGGCGCCACAGGTGCTTGGGGGGCTTGGCCGTGCCGGCCCCCTCCCGGCTCAGCTCCATGGCCCGGGCCCGGGGCGCTGTCCGCCCGCCGGGTGCTGAAGCGGCTCCGAGCGCCGGGAGCCGCCCCCGGAACCGGCAAGTTCCTGGGCGCTGCGGGAGGACGCGTGGCCCCGGCCGGAAACTTTCCCGGCTGCGCCCCGCCGGCCAGCGCCCGCCCCGGCCCCTTCGCTTGTCCCCGGCCGCCGGGCTCCGCAGCGGCTGCGGCGCGCTCCGACAGGCGGTTATATAGCGGAGCGGAGCGGAGCTCGGCGCAGGTGCGGGGGAAGCGCTCACCCCGCCCCGCCCCGCCCGCAGCCAGCCCCGAGGCGCTGGGCGCGGCCATCCCCGGGGCCTCGGGCCGGACTGGAAGCTCCCTGGGGCTGCTGGGTCCTGCCTCCACCCACCCGCCCATGGCCCGGGGCCGAGCCGGACACCCTGGAGGGGCTTGGGGAAGGGGCGGGGGCTGCTCCCGGGCCAGGCTGGGCCCCCACCATCGCTGCCAGGCACCGCCCGCCATGAAGGGACAGAGACACTTTTCATTGGGCCAAACCCCAGCCCGGACCCCTCTGCCAGAGGACCCCCCCCCCCCGCCCAGCAGCCAGGCAGTGCTCGGAGCTGGACAGACGCTGGGGGGAGGGGAGATGCAGGGCCCAGCGGGATGGGATGGGGGCAGGGGAAATGCAGGGCCCAGCGGGATGGGATGGGATGGGGGGAGATGCAGGGCCCAGCGGGATGGGATGGGAGCAGGGGAAATGCAGGGCCCAGCGGGATAGGATGGGATGGGGGGAGATGCAGGGCCCAGCGGGATGGGATGGGAGCAGGGGAAATGCAGGGCCCAGCGGGATGGGATGCGGGAGGCAGCCCAGTTGCTCTCACACCCACAACATCAGGGGGCTGGCCAGGCCAGAGTGCACTGACCATAAGACCAGCCAGACTGGGTCAGACCAAAGGTCCATCCAGCCCAGTATCCTGTCTGCCGACAGTGGCCAGTGCCAGGTGCCCCAGAGGGAATGAACAGAACAGGGAATCATCAAGTGATCCATCCCCTGTCGCCCATTCCCCGCTTCTGGCAAACAGAGGCTAGGGACACCATCCCTGCTCATACTGGCTAATAGCCATTGATGGACCTATCCTCCATGAATCTGTCTCGCTCCCTTTTGAACCCCATTACAGTATTGGCCTTCACAACACCCTCGGGCAAGGAGTTCCAGAGGTTGACAGAGCATTGCGTGAAAAAAATACTTTCTTGTGTTTGTTTTAAACCTGCTACCTGTTAATTTCATTTGGTGACCCCTTGTTCTTGTGTTATGAGAAGGAGTAAATAACACTTCCTTATTTACTTTCTCTACACCAGTCATGATTTTATAGACCTCAATCATATCCCCCCTTAGTCGTCTCTTTTCCAAGCTGAAAAGTCCAAGTCTTATTAATCTCTCCTCAACAGGAAGCCGTTCCATACCCCTAATCATTTTTGTTGCCCTTTTCTGAACCGTTTCCAATTTCAATATATCTTCTTTGAGATAGGGCGACCACATCTGCATGCAGTATTCAAGATGTGGCCGTACCATAGATTTATCTAGAGGCAACATGATATTTTCTGTCTTATTATCTATCCCTTTCCTAATGATTCCCAAATTTCTGTTTGCTTTTTTAACGGCTGCTGCACATTGAGAGGATGATTTCAGAGAACTATCCACAATGACTCCAAGATCTCTTTCTCGAGTGGTAACAGCTAAGTTAGACCCCATCATTTTATATGTCTAGTTGGGATTATGTTTCCCAATGTGCATTACTTTGCATTTATCAACATTGAATTTCATCTGCCATTTTGTTGCCCAGTCACCCAGTTTTGTGAGATCCTTTTGTAGCTCTTCGCAGTCTGCCTGGGAGTTAACTATCTTGAGTAGTTTTGTATCATCTGCAAATGTTGCCACCTCACTGTTTACCCCTCTTTCCAGATCATTTATGGATATGTTGAATAGAACTGGGCCCAGAACAGACTCCTGGGGGACACGACTATTTACCTCTCTCCATTTTGAAAACTGACCATTTATTCCTACCCCTGGGGTCTGTAACTTCCATGGCCAGAGGCCAGGGCCGGGCAGAGGGGCATCAGGAGCAGATCCTGCTGCTGTGCCCCGTGCCCTGTGCTCTGCCTGGCCCCATGGGCGGGAGGGACAGGGCGGTGCCAGGCTGCACTGCCCACGCTCCTGCTCCGTCAGCCACGCTGGGCCTGCTGGCACTGGGCTCAATTCAGGAGACCCCCTGACCCCCGTGAAAGAGAGCCAGCGGCAGAACTAGGCTCAGGCATCACACGTCCTTCACTGTCCCTCGGCCAGCGCCTGTGCCCTGCCGCCCCTGGGCTCCACAGGCAGCCTGGCGCTCTGCATGTGTCTGGGTGATGAAGTGGGACTGTTCTTAATGTTTCCTCTGACTACTGTGTGGGTGCCTCAGTTTCCCCTATGCATTTCTTAAGTCTCCAGTGTGCATAAATGGCCGACACTCTATCTCCTGGCAACAAATGGCTGGGGCCCTTCTCCCCTGCAAGGGAATAGCTAAAGGTGAACAAAGAGATCAGGTGACCTCCTGGCCCGGGAAAGAGACAAAGACCAGAAAGGAGGGGCTGGAGGGGGTTTCAGTTTGGAGCTGGCTGGGGATGGGGAGTGAGGGCAGATGTGGGTGTCTGACTCGCTGGGCCCCAGAATGGACCCGGCTGAGGGGTCCCATTCTCTGGACCTACAAGCTCTGTCTTAGACCATGTTCCTGTCATCTAATAAACCTCTGTTTTATTGGCTGGCTGAGAGGCACGTCTGGCTGCGAAGTGGGGGTGCGTGCAGGACCCTCTGGCTTCCCCAGGACCCTGCCTGGGTGGACTCGCTATGGGAAGCGCACGGAGGGGCATATGCTGAATGCTCCAAGGTCAGACCCAGGAGGTGAAGCCGTGTGAGCTTCTTGCCCTGAAGACAGTCTGCTCCGAGGGAGAGGAGGCTCCCCAGAGTCCTGCCTGGCTTTGTGGGGAGCAGTTCCAGAGCATCGCCCGGGGACCCCGTGACTCTCTGTTAGTCCCGTTGGTGCTCACAGGCTGAGGTGACGGATTAAGGCTTCGGGGAGGGGGCAGGCCCCCGGCCCCAGACCTAAGCAAGAGCCTCATCCTTTGCTCTTCAGTGAGCCCAGCCACAGACACTCAGGACGAGCTGAGATGTGACTGTGCCCATGCTGTGCTGAAGCCTCTCAGCAGCGGCCTCCCCTCGGAGAGGGGCAGAGCCACGCTGGGCTGTGCGTGTGTTGAGTAAAATACTGACAAAGGTGCCTGGCCTGCTGCCTTCAACGGGAATCACATGTGCTGAGCTCCAGTGCGCACACACGGCTCATCTGGGTCCCACCAAGTGCATCCCTCCCCCGGTTACCGGGGCTGGGGAGGCGTGAACACGCCATCACCCCCTTGGCATGAAAGACTTCCCCCAGGACGGGACACGGCGAAGCCCAGCAGCTCCGGGGGACTCTGCTCAGCACTGCAATCCCCCTACAGACTAACAAGCGATTGGCAAGGATTGTGCTGAGGTGTTATTTCCACGGCTCTATAAATACGTGCCCAGGGCTGTCGAATGCAGCGTGCCAATGAAAGCCCGACACTGAAGAGCCCTGCAGAGATTAAGGCTTTACCTTTGTCTGCTCATTATCTCAAATCTCCCGTCAGTCCCACTAGTACCAGTACTCTGGACTCCACAGCACCCTGGAGTACCGGTACTCTGCACCCAGCAACACCCAGCACCCTGCAGTACCAGTACTTTGCACCCCACAGCACCCTGGAGTACCAGTACTCTGCACCCAGCACCCCGCAGTACCAGTACTCTGCACTTAGCAACACCCAGCACCCCACAGTACCAGTACTCTGCACCCAGCAACACCCAGCACCCTGCAGTACCAGTACTCTGCACCCCACAGCACCCTGGAGTACCAGTACTCTGCACCCAGCACCCCACAGTACCAGTACTCTGCACTTAGCAACACCCAGCACCCCACAGTACCAGTACTCTGCACCCAGCAACACCCAGCACCTTGCAGTACCAGTACTTTGCACCCCACAGCACCCGTAGTACCAGTACTCTGCACCCCACAGAACCCTGGAGTACCAGTACTCTGCACCCAGCAACACCCAGCACCCTGCAGTACCAGTACTCTGAACCCCACAGCACCCGTAGTACCAGTACTCTGCACCCCACAGCACCCGTAGTACCAGTACTCTGAACCCCACAGCACCCGTAGTACCAGTACTCTGCACTTAGCAACACCCTGCACCCCACAGTACCAGTACTCTGCACCCAGCAACACCCTGCACCCTGCAGTACCAGTACTCTGCACCCCCACAGCATCCTGGAGTACCAGTACTCTGCACCCAGCAACACCCAGCACCCTGCAGTACCAGTACTCTGAACCCCACAGCGCACGTAGTACCAGTACTCTGCACTTAGCAACACCCAGCACCCTGCAGTACCAGTACTCTGCACCCAGCAACACCCAGCACCCTGCAGTACCAGTACTCTGCACCCAGCAACACCCAGCACCCTGCAGTACCAGTACTCCGCACCCCACAGCACCCGTAGTACCAGTACTCTGCACCCCACAGCACCCGTAGTACCAGTACTCTGCACTTAGCAACACCCAGCACCCCACAGTACCAGTACTCTGCACCCAGCAACACCCAGCACCCTGCAGTACCAGTACTCTGCACCCAGCAACACCCTGCACCCTGCAGTACCAGTACTCTGCACCCCCACAGCATCCTGGAGTACCAGTACTCTGCACCCAGCAACACCCAGCACCCTGCAGTACCAGTACTCTGAACCCCACAGCGCACGTAGTACCAGTACTCTGCACTTAGCAACACCCAGCACCCTGCAGTACCAGTACTCTGCACCCAGCAACACCCAGCACCCTGCAGTACCAGTACTCTGCACCCAGCAACACCCAGCACCCTGCAGTACCAGTACTCCGCACCCCACAGCACCCGTAGTACCAGTACTCTGCACCCCACAGCACCCGTAGTACCAGTACTCTGCACCCCACAGCACCCGTAGTACCAGTACTCTGCACTTAGCAACACCCAGCACCCCACAGTACCAGTACTCTGCACCCAGCAACACCCAGCACCCTGCAGTACCAGTACTCTGCACCCCACAGCACCCGTAGTACCAGTACTCTGCACTTAGCAACACCCTGCACCCCACAGTACCAGTACTCTGCACCCTCCAGCACTCTGCACGTGGCAGCTGTCACTACTTGATGCTTCAGGTAACAAAGGTTTAGACGTTCATATGACCAAGAACACCCGTATTTAGATGAGACAGAATAAACACGCATTGGTGGGTGTGAACTCTTCTGCTTCGGGATGGAAGCGGCCATTAAGGGATTGGGTGAGGGGGAGACATCGCTATTGGACAAGTTCTTCCAAAATTAACCCCTCTCCCTGACCAAAGTCACCGCCCCCCCGGTCTCTGGGACCAACCTGCTGTGGTGATTGCAAGCATGGTCGGTGCTGTGGGATACACACAACTAGCATGTTACCACCCGATGGAAACCCCAACACCTGTTGAGAGCAGGGCATTACCAGTGACACACAGCGACACATTTCTTGTCTCAGGCCAAGCAGCTGTGGTGCACAGTCTATGGGATTTCACTCACAACATCCAGCACATCGGCAAACACCTGTGAGAGCCGGCACTGGGATCCTGCCACTGGGCGTCACGCATTCACGTCCACGCCCCTTGCCAACCCCCCACCCCGCGAGCGTCCCACAGACTGGCAGATGGCAGGTCTGGTACCTCCGACCTCTGTGACGTTTGGGTCAGAAGGCGAGCGGGTGCAAAGCTTCCCCGATCGGTGCCCATGTCTAGCACCGTTGTGAACAGCAGAGATCCGTCCTTCTGGGCTCGGCTGGCCCTGGCTTAGTCCTCTTCATTGTCCTGTTTGTTTATTCACCATCCCCAGCAGACGCCAGGCGCACCCAGCATTAGTGGTGGCGTTGGGAGCCTTTCCCCTCAGCAAAAAGAACAGGAGTACTTGTGGCACCTTAGAGACTAACAAATTTATTAGAGCATAAGCTTTCGTGGGCTACAGCCCACTTCCCCTCAGCGCCGCTCTCAAACTTATCTTGGGAAACTATTGTTATAACCAAGGAGCGATTTTGAAAGGAAATGATTTGCTGGCACGGGAGCGCGTCTGCCTGTGTCTTTGTCTTGACCATTGTTCCTCCCCGACCAGCGGGTGGGGCTGTGCTGCCGGGAGGAGCAGGCTGAGCTCATGCTGGGGGCCAAACGGCTGCAGGGCTCCGGGATTTCTCTCCTCGCCAATGGAGGGGCACCTGCAACAAGGCAGCGCATGGCTCCCAAGCCAAAGCCAAGTGTGGTTAATGGGCAGAGCTCAGGATTGGGCTCGACAGGAATTCCCGCACTGCGTCTGAACAGCCGCGTGCCTCTGATGGGCCAGCGCCAGATTCTCGCCTGTTCCCCCAAAGCAACTGGTAACTGGCCCTGTTGGGAGCCAGGCCTCAGGACCATGCCCAGCTGGTGCCAGGCCAGACGCAGATGCTGGACCCAGCCTAGAGCTCTGGGCTCCAATTAAAACAAGCAACATGGCCAGACCCAGTTCACTGCCAGCCGCCAGAGGCATCTGGTCCTACAATCCGCACCAGGCTCTCAGACAAAATGCCCAGCGGCCGTGGTTATTGCTCATTGTCTGTCCTCGGCACGGGAGCATGCCTGGCAGGGGATAGGTGGCAGAGGGCAATAGCAGAGCAGGGCCACGCACAGTGCCAAGAATCCACCTCCCCTCACATTGGATTTTCATGTGACAGCAACCGCTGTATGGACAGGAGGTGCAGTCCCCTGCCAAGAGGGACTAGATCATGCAGGGGAAGGCCTACGTGGGCAGCACAGGCACCTGCTCCGTCTGAAACAAAGCAGCCACCTGGTCCTTCAGCAGCGCCGGCAGGGGGGTGTGCAGGGCACGCAGCCGCAGGGACATTGAAAGCATTTGCTTTATGCAGCGAGGGTGGGAGCCCGGCCTCCCTAAAGGAGATGGGGGGTTTGTCACCAACTTCAGTGGAGCCAGGATTTCATCCCATATTCGTCTCCCTGGCCCGGCCAAGTGGGACTCGCGGTTTGCCAGCGGAGGGGCGGGGGATGGTGCCATCAAGCCTTGGTGCAAAACTGGGGAGTGAAGCCAAAAACCACAAACAAAGCAGCCTCGACCGAGAGGGGCAGAACCGCCCCAAACACCCTCTCTCCCAGCTGGGTCCCCGTCCGGGGAGAGCAGGTCACCAGTAGCATAACGTGGCCCCGAGCTCTGCTCTGTGAAAAGCATCCGTGGGGGCCCGGTCGTTCCCCATCAGCCCCATGAAAAGCAGCACCGATCCAACCTTGGCACCAAGGCCGCGCTGCGGGGCAGGGAAGGCAATGTGGGGCTGCTGCCACTTGTTTTTCTTGCCACAAAAATAAATTAAAACCCAACACCACCACCCCAAAATGTGCGTGAGGCAGGCGAGGCGCCGGGCTCCAGCACAGAGAAGCAGCCAGAGACAATCTGCTGTGGTGGAACAACCGCAATCAATATTCCTGACAAGGAAATTAAGAATGTGGCGCTGCGGGGGAGGCGGTTTGGGTCAGGGAGCTGTGCCAGGGGGACCACAGGCAGGAGGGGAAGAGTGCTCCAAATGCGGGATCCCATCCCAGCCCACCCCTCGGTGCATCTGCTCCGTCTCCTAGCCAAGTTTGAAAACTAAGCATGAAATATGTGCCGGGCTATCAGTGAGAGCTGAATCAAAGCAAGGCAATAGATTTTTGGGAACACATCTGTGGGGAATGAATATCAAGTAGGTTAGCCAGTCCCTGGAGCCGGGAGCGCTGCCTGGGATGGGTGCCAGGCGGCTAATGAGCAGCAGAAGATGGAGGGGCCGCTGGCCGAGGGCAGGAGCAGGGCTCTGTTGAAGCAATCAGGCCCCCAGGCATGGTGATGTCACCATAACGGGTGGCCGGGGGCAGGCTGTGGGCATCACCCTGAGCTGCTCTGGGAGTGGCAGTTTGCAGAGTGTGTCCAGCTGGGTACATTCCTAGTGTCCTGCAGGGGCTCCTTTGGGGAATTTAGCCTCAAGACCAAGATTTCTGGTTTAACAGCAATATTGGAACGTGCTGTAAAATCCACAGGCCGGCTCCGGCTTTACTTCAGGTGCTGTCAGGAACTCTGCAGTCCTGAGGCAGAGGGAAGCGACTGGCCACCAGAACCGTTTCCTGAACGCGATCCATGAGAACCAGCCCGGCCCGCTGTTCCCCACGCCCGCCTCTGCAGTACCTGCCCACACAAACTGCAGGCAGCATTGAGGTCCCTCAGCGCTTTGCAGCCATTTCCCCTCCCTGTGCCGCTCTCCGCAGAAACCCCAGTTAAGAACGTTCCCTGCCACACACACCCCGGCCTCCCCATGAGCTGACACCCCCCCGCCCCGCCCTGCCCCGCCCCACCCCACCCCTCCTCCGGGCACATTCCATCTCGTGTGTCTGCAGAGCTCCAGGTCCATTCACCGTGTTCCCTGACGCAGCGCCACTAACCGTGCTGGGTACTGAGGTCCAGGCCGAAATCCTGCTGGCTCTATGCCCCCCCATAAGGCTCCCCAAGCCCCCTCATGGAGCAGATGGCAATGGGGGGAGCCGGAGCCCTGATGGGCCTCTCCACTCCCTGGGCCTTTCAGCAGGTAGGGCCGGCAGCGCGGGAGCCGGGTTCTGCTGCCCAGGACGGAGAGCCCCTCCAGGAGCCCCCCAGTCAGTGCAGAGAGCTCCCCAGCTCACCCCATCAGGAGGGAGGCCAGGCTCTCCCCAGCCCTGAGGGGAGATCTCGAGGAGCACGGGGCCCACCAAGCGCCCGCCTTACCGTAAGAAGCCAGGCTCCTGGCCGCTGCTCGGCCCGCTCTCCTCGATGGTGAACACGACCCTGGGGCCCTCTGACTCTGGGGGCCTGCTGGCCTCGCTGAGTGCCACATGGCGGCAAGCCAGCGGCGGCAGCAGCGGGGTCCCCGAGAAACGCCGCTTGATGGCGTTCATATGGGGTGCTGCGCTGCAGGTACCGAGGTCCGGAGAGTCTCTGGATCGCTGTGGAGAGAATGAGACTCGTTAGCTTTGCAGGGAGTGACGGGAGCTGCGCTCCGGCATCAGGAGACAGCCCCGCTGGCACAACGCACCACGGCTCCCGGGCCCGATTCCCCAACCCCCTGCTGGGCTGGACTCCCATGCTCTGGATGGGTCTCACCCCAAGCCCTTCACGGGCCCCCCCAGCCTGGCTCACTCCCAGGAGTGCAGGCTGAAGTGCGGCAGCGGAGTCTCAGGCTCCAGGCCTGCCCAGGTGCATCATGGCAGCGCATGGCTCCTGGGGCAGGCCAGCAGGTGTGGTGGCCCCGGACCCGTCCCGCACGGCTGAGGGGAGAGGCGGGGCAGGAGATGCCGCTGCCAGGGCATTGATCGACTCAGCGCTGTTCTCTGCAGCGACTGGTAGTTCGGTTCACAGAGAGCGACAAGGGGCGTGAGGGAATATACTGTCTGGGACTCACTTCTGGGGTGAGAGAGACAAGCGCCAGGTCTCCAGCCCCGGAGAAGAGCTCTGTGGAGCGTGAAAGATTCTCTCTGACCCACAGACATTGGTCCAATAAAAGATATTCCCTCCCCCACCTTGTGCGTCTAATATCCTGGGACCGACAGGGCTACCCCACCACGGCAAAGTACAGTTTGCACACACATGTGCACCCCACACACACACATGTGCCCACAACCCCCCCACCTGCATGTGCACACAACCCCTGCAGACGCACACCCAGGCCTGGCCCTGGGCACCTGTATATCTTAGGCTCCAGCCCTTGCAGCTGGTCGCTGGAAGGAGGCAGGCCTGAAATTGCACTTCGCAGTAGCTCGGCAGTGAGTTAAGGAGCAGGCAGGTCTCAGGGCAGGGGAGGGGGCATCTACCATGGAAGGGTGGAGGGGGGGGAGGGTTGGGTCACCTTCTGCTAAAGTCAAACCTGTGATCTGTCCCACCAGATAAGGGTCTCTCCTCCCTGCTATTCTGAAGGCTCCTGATCTGAAAACCCTGCATTTGCATTCGGCGCAGACTCGTGAGGGGGGACCCAGTGTGACTGGGGCAATACTCAGCTTACCCTCCCTTGTCTGACAGGAAACCTGGTTTTGACCTTTGCTGGTGACCGATCCTGTCTCTGCTGAGGGGAGACCCCGCCCGTTGGGTCACGTCTACACTGGAGCGCTCCAGCCGTGCAGCCGTAGCGTTTCAAGTGTAGACAAGCCCACGGACTGTCACCGGGTGTCGGTACATTCACTTCACAGTGATACTGACGAACGGGGGGACAGCGGCTTTCATCGGAGAACTCACGTCACTCGCCGGTGACCAGAACGCACCCCCCAGACCCAAGCGATACCTGCCAGCCCTCTGCCCCCTGGCCAGTTGGCATTCAGAGCTGCGTGGGTCAGTCCTGGAGCGCTCGCATTCAGAGTAAGGCACGGCCAGGGTGAGCCGTTCCCACAGCAGCTTGTGTCTGGAGCAGGGAACATGTCAGTCCACACAGGGCCCAGCAACACAGAGCCTGCTCCCGGCTGGGGGCTCTGGATGCAGCTGTGACAAACCCTCCGCATTTCTCCAGCTAGTTAACTCAGATCACCGCAATTTCCAGCCGTCTGTCAATGGGTTACGTGTCTGCGCCAATGGGGTGTGGCCCCGAGATCCTGCACGCTGGGCGTGTCTGCACCCAACAGCCTGGGTCCCCAACCCGCCATGCTCGGAGCAGCTGCAGCTACGGCCCTGCTCAGGGCCGTCCCTAAGGCGGTGCAGGGCCCAGGGTGGAAGTGACGGATTAGTCTCTTCCGGGACCGACTGTGCCAGCCAATTGCACCAGCCTGTGGGGCCCCCCATAGCACAGGTCCCGGAGCGGTCACCCCAATTCGCCCTACCCAAGGGACGGCTCTGGCCCTGCTCCTGCCTCAGGGGCTGCAGCATCACCCCAGGCCTCAGCCACCGCCCCCCTCCTTCCTGGTGCCGCGTCCGCGTCTCGCCAGGAGACAGGGCTACGGTCCCAAAGGCTGAGTGACCTCGGGTGCCCGGTTCAAGAGACTCCGAAGGGGCTGGATTTGCAGCAAGTGCTGAACGGCCCCTCCAGGGCCACGCTGGGCACCCAGCTTGGTCACTCTTGGCAATGAGGCCTCAGCACCTGGCTGACCGCAAGCTTGGAGCCTGACAGCCACAGCCCCGGAGCCCGGGCTGCAGTAGACCGCGGCACCCGCAAAGAGGAGCAATAAAAGGAATAATCCAGCATCACCTTTGCCAGACCCCCAGGGCAACTCAGCAGAGTCCCTGCCTCTGCCTGAGGCCCCCTCCCTCAGTCAGCGGCTGCCAAGCTGGGGGAATTCACCCCGGCTCCGGCTGGTCTCTCCCCACTTGAAGGCTGGTGATTGGCAGCCAAGGATTGGAGTGACCGACAGCACGGGCTGTGCAGCCTGCCAGGGGGGAGCCAAGGACTGCGGTGCTGGGGGGCCTGAGGAGTTCCCTGCGTGCCTCCCCCCCCATTTGTACTTTTGTGCTTCCCCTCCCCACCCCTGCAGTGCCCTGGATCATAGCTGTGCCCAGGAGCCGTGGGGCCCAGGGTGCATTGGCCAGCGGGTGGATTCCAGACACCCCAGTGAGCCCCTCCCTCCAGGTCTGCCGCTCCCCGGAATAACTCCGGAAAGGGCTCCCAGCTCCTCTTTGCTCTAAGGCCCCTTTGCCTGGCCGGAGCCCCAGGCTGCGGGTTATTCCTGCTTTCCAGTGTGGAGCAGCTCACCCCAAAGGAGAGCCGCAAACAACCATCGCAGCGGGCGAGGGGCGGCCCCACGACAGCCACTTTGCTGGAGTCATAAGAGCACGAGAGCCCCCAGCCGCCAGCCGCGTTCTGCATTTCACCGCCTCGGGCGCAGGGCCGAGAAACTCCAGCGCCCCGGGACAGCCAGAGAGGCTCCCCCACCGCCCCCCCAGGCCACCCCTGCCCCCACAGCTGACATTCCACGAGCCCTGGGACAGCCAGAGAGGCTCCCCCACCCCGGCCCAGGCCACCCCTGCCCCCACAGCTGACACTCCACGAGTCCTGGGACAGCCAGAGAGGCTCCCCAACCCCGGCCCAGGCCACCCCTGCCCCCACAGCTGACACTCCACGAGCCCTGGGCGGAAAAGGGGCAAGCGCAGGAGTGAAATCCAGGCCCTCAAGCCAGCCAAGAGGTGTGCAGGGCTGCCCGGGGGGGGGGGGGGGGAAGTGGGGCAATTTGCCCCAGGCCCTGCAGGGGCCCCCATGAGAATATAGTATTCTATAGTATGGCAACTTTTTTTTATGGAAGGGGCCCCCGAAATTGCTTTGCCCCAGGCCCCCTGAATCCTTTGGGCAGCCCTGGAGATGTGGTGTGCCAGCCCCCAGCCTTCCTGCCCATGGCTAATGGGCCCTGGGGGCTTGCTTGGCCAGCTGCTCAGACCTGGGGCCTGGAGAGCTGCATCTGGTGACAGGCCGGGCCTAGACTGAACAGAGATGGGTCTGGGAAATCCAGCCCGTGCACAGCACAGTGGTGGGTGCTACAGACAGGCCAGGGCGGGGGACGCATTCAGCCTGGGGCTTCCCTGCAGCGGCAGACTGGGGAGAGCCTGTGGGAGGCACGTCGCGCACGTAGACTCAGCCCAGCCTGCTGGAGCCGGAAAGCAGACGGTGTCTTCCTGCCCCTCACCCCCTTCCCCGGCAGGGAGACGACAGCCTGGCTATTGTCTGAGGATCCCCCCCAGTCCATGGCACACGCCTTGGGCAGCAGCAGGGGCCTGGCTGGGATTCAGTCCTGGAGACGTTCTCCCCGGCCCGCACAGTCAAGGGGGGCGTGTCTCCGCCTCCTACCTGCCCCAGCACAGGGGCGAGCTGCACTGGGCATGTGCCCTGGCCCGGGACGAGGGTCTTAGCTGCAAGAGCCTGGCTTCAAGGGCAGCCAGGGAGCCCAGCGGCCTCGGGCTAGTGCCCCCAGTCGAATGCCCGGGGATAGGGCATTGGCAGCGGGGAGACAAGCAGGAGCTCTCCATGGTGCCACAGCAGCACTGGCCCGGACAGGCACGCTCTGCCCTGCGGCACAGACGGCCTGGCAGGCAAGTGGCCCTTTACACAGGAGCGGGTGCAAGGCAGGTGCTCGCCGAGGATCCCCCCGGGGCCTGGCAGCACGTTCTCAAGGTGCAGCAGAGAACGTGCCCCAGCAAAGCTCAGCACGGGTGGCTCCGAGCAGCACCTTTGGCTCCCTGGGCCTGGGCTGGAGCTGGCTGCTTCCATCCCCTCCCCCCCCCGAAGATGGGGGCTCACGGGCTTGCAGGGAGGGGAGAAGCAGCTGGTCAGACGTTGATGCAGCTTCTCCACGGGCGTACGGATGCCAGCTGATGGGGCCGGGCAGCTGATAATTAAGTATCTTTCTTTGAGATTCTCTCAGCACTTCGACTAATTAAAAAGCCCTCTCAGAATAAATTGCATTGCCAATGCATGCAGACGAGGCTCTGTGGATTGATCACGGACTGTCAGCCCACACCCGCAGGGCCCAGCGACTGGAGCCGGGGTGCGCGGGTCAGCTCTGGCGGGAGCCCATGGAGGGGAGTGGGGCAGAGGCGGGGGCTGGGAAAGCGGGGGTGGCTCTAACCAGAGCCTGTTCTCGCTCCTGGCCAGATGCATACAGCCCCCAATCAATACGCCGGGGCCTCTGGCACACCAAGGGGCAGTGAGGGCATTTCAGGAGAAGGGGGCACAGCTGGCCTGGCACCCAGGGCTCTGCCCTGCATATGGGGGGTGCCGGCTGGGGAGGGGGCGAGCAGCATTTTCCAGCCTGGCAGCAGGGCTGCTTGCCCCAGGCATGGCACTGCTCTCCCTGGGCAGCAGATGTTGGGGAAAGCGCCCTACGGCCAGGCAGCTGCTGCCCCATGTGGAGCTCCCACGGTGGGGTCTATCCTCAGTGCTGCCTTTGGAGCTGGAGAGTGGGCCCCAGGGAGCAGGAAAGGGCCATGGGGGAGGGGGGGACTTGCTGACTTAACCCCCCCCCCAGCCTGAGGGAGCAGCAGCAGATGGAGCCGTCTCCTGGGCATGGGGTGGCGTTTAACCACCCCCCAGCTTCAACTCAGCCAGACTCTGGGAATCGCACCCACGCCCTAGTGCCCGACTGAGCCCGTGGGTGCAGGCAGTGCAGGGCACTGGTGACACCTGCTGGCCACAGTGGTTCTCTGCCAGCTTGGGTGTCCCCTGGGCCTCCACCTCTGCAGGATGCCCTGGGTTCCTGATGCATGTTCAGATTCCCAGGCCACAGACCAGCCCCGGGAGAAACAGCCCAGCTCGACCGTCAGTGCTGGAGTGAGTATCCGCTGCCACACTCAGTCCGTTGTTCCAGTGCTTAATTACCCTCACTGGTAACAAGTCACACCTTATTTCCAGTCTGAACTTCCACCTCCAGCCAGGGGTTCAGGTTAGACCCGTCTCTGCTAGCGTGGAGAGCCCAGCATGAACCATTCATTCCCTGGGTAGAGACTTATAGACGTGGAGCCAGTCACCCCCTAACCTGCTCTCTGTGAAGCTAAGTAGCTTGAGTGCTCTGAGTCCATCACTCTAAGGCAGGTTTTCTAGTCCTTTCATCGTTCTTGGGGCTCTTCTCTGAGCCTCTCCAAATTATCAACATCCTTTGAGAATTGTGGGCACCGGCACTGGACACAGAAGTCCAGCAGCGGTCGCAGCAGCGCCAAGTACAGAGGTAACATAACCTCTCTGCTCCTCCCAGGGTCGCATTAACCGTTTTGGCCAAAGCGCTGCATGGGGAGCTCATGTTCAAACATCTTTCTACAACAGCCCCCAAATCTGTCACCCCACTTGCTGCTTCCCTGGCTAGAGCCGCCTGTCCTGTAGGTACGGCTGGCACTCTGTTCCTAGATGTAGACATTTCCATTTAGCCATATTAAAATGACATAGTTTGCCTGTGTGACGAACTGGGCCTGTTCTCACTGTGGTCTGTGAATGCTGACAGGGGAGTGTGACTAGGATGGTCTGCATTGCAGGATGGGATCTGCCCGAGGGCGCATACCTGAGTGTGTAACATGAGAACCCAGGAAGGGGTTGAAGGGGAGGCGACTCCTTAGCCCGGGAGACTGAACAAAGGCTGTGGGAGGGGTCGCTGAAGGCAGAGTGCTGGAAGCAGGCAGGGAGAGAGGGCTGGGGGGCAGAGATGGCTCTGACCTCCCAAGGGGGGCTGGGCTGGGATGCCCGGGGACCCCAAGATGGACCTAACTGAGGGGGTCCCTGTTGTCTGTGCCTGCAAGACCTGTCTTGGACTGTATTCCTGTCATCCAAATAAACCTTCTGCTTTACTGGCTGGCTGAGAGTCATGGTGAATCGCAGGAAGCTGGGGGTGCAGGGCCCTGAGTCCCCCAATACTCCGTGACAACTGGTGGCAGCGGTGGGATCTACTGCACCCCGTGGACGGCGCTTCCTGCAGTAAGTGACTGGGGAGCAGTAAAACGAAGGGGGATTGACGGGGACCAGGCGTGCTGAAGAGTGAGAGAGAGACGGTTATTACCCCTGGGAGTGTGTGACCAGCGAGAAGGACTTTTGCAGTAACAGGGTCCCCCGGGGGGATCGCAGCGAGTGGTCCCAGGGGCGGAGGAGTCTGCAGCTCGACCCTGGCAGAGAGGCGGTGACCTCGAGAAGGGCTGGCACACTAGGGGGCCCCCTGGGAACTGTGGGGAGCTGTGAGCACACAGGCCGGTGAGTGGCCAGCAGGAAGATGTATGCCAAGCGGCTTAAGAGCGACCTGGTGGAGCTGTGCAAGCAGAGGCGGCTGCGCATTGGGAGGCTCACCAAAGAACAGCTCATTGCCCAGCTGGAGGCGGAAGATCGCGCGAATGAACTGATCCCTGTGTCTCAGGGAAGCAGCCTGGCAAATGCAGCGCAGGCACCAGTGTCTGTCCCAGCTGGGAGTGGTCAGCCGGCTGCTGAGGGCTTCCCGAGACCCCTCCTTCCTATGCCTAGGGGAAGGGTGGGGAGGAGCCCAGCAAATACCGAGGGCGCCGTGACCCCCCCGGCCAGCAGGGGGTCCCCCCGGCGAAGCTCGCCGGCCAGCAGAGGATCCTCCCGGCGGCGTTCGGCATCTGGGGAGCGGAATTGGCTGGAATGGGAGAAAGAGCTAAAACTGAGGGAGCTGGAGGATCGTGAACAACAGAGACAGCATGAAGAGAGACAGCGTCAGCATGAACGGGAGGAGAAAGAGAGACAGCATCAGCGTGAACGGGAGGAGAAAGAGAGACAGCATCAGCGTGAACTGGAACTGGCGAGACTGAGGGGCAGCGAACCCCCGGCTGCGGTGAGTGAGGGGGGACCCAGGACTGCACGGAGCTTTGATAAGTGCATCATGGCCCCATACAAGGAGGGGGAGGACATGGATGACTTCCTGGAGGCCTTTGAGACGGCCTGCGAGCTGCACCAGGTTGATCCCGCGGACAGACTCCGGGTCCTTACCCCCTTACTGGACCCCAAAGCCGTGGCATTGTACCGCCAACTGGAAGAGGCAGAGAAAGGGGACTACGAGCTATTCAAAAAGGCCCTGCTACGGGAGTTTGGGCTGACTCCTGAGATGTACCGGGAAAGGTTCCGGAATCAGGATAAAACCCCTGAGATCTCATATCTGCAACTAGCCGCCCGCATGGAAGGATACGCCAGCAAGTGGGCTGATGGGGCCCAGACGAAGGAGGACCTGGTCAAACTGCTGGTACAGGAGCAACTGTATGAGCGGTGCCCATCTGACCTGAGGCTGTGGTTGGTGGACAGAAAGCCAGAGAACCCGCGACAGGCAGGCCGGCTGGCCGATGAGTTCGTAAAGAGCCGGTCAGGAGATAAAAGGGAGGAGTCCCAAAGGAGCAATCCCACCACAACGCAGAGAGAGAGTCACCATGGGACCTCCCCGTGGGAAAATACAGAAAAACCCCATCAGAGGGGAACATCCGGCATCAGGACCATCCGACCCACTCAAGGGGACCCATGGGACATGGGCTGCTACCACTGTGGCCAAAAGGGCCACATACGGGCCCAGTGCCCCAGGCTCAGGGACAGACTGAGCAGGCCGAACCCACAGAGGGTTGACTGGGTAGAGACCCAGCCCGGCGAGAGGCAGCATTCCCAGGGAAGGGGGGCTGGCAGAGTACCACCTGCTAAGGAGGGAGGAGAGCCCCAGGCTAGCTTCTCTGGGGGGCCAGATGCTCCGGATTCAAAGTTCTCCGTTTACAGGGTTGGCGCGGGGCTGTCCCTGCGGAGCGAGTGCCTTGTTCCCCTGGAGGTGGAGGGGAAGAAAGTTTATGGTTACTGGGACACGGGCGCAGAGGTGACACTGGCCCGGCCCGAGGTGGTGGCCCCAGATCGGGTGGTGCCCAACACCTTCCTGACCCTGACCGGGGTGGGCGGGACCCCATTCAAGGTTCCCGTAGCGAGGGTACACCTGAAATGGGGGGCCAAGGAGGGCCCCAAGGACGTGGGAGTGCACCACCATTTGCCCACCGAGGTGTTGATGGGGGGGGACCTAGAGGACTGGCCAAGCAGCCCCCAGACCGCCTTAGTTGTGACCCGCGGTCAGAGCCAGCAAGGGGCACTGCCCCCTGGCCTTGGGGGGGGTGCTTTGCCTGAGGCGCGGGACCCTAAGCTGGTGGGGAGGGAACGCCCAGGGCTGCAGCTTCGGACCCAGCGGGCGAGAAAGAGCAGGTGGCCATCCCTGTCCCAGCTGCTGAGTTCCAGGCCGAGTTGCAGAGAGATCCCTCCTTGCGGAAGATAAGGGACCTGGCCGACCTCAATGCGGTACAGACCATGGGACGAGGTGGCCGGAAAAGGTTCCTGTGGGAGAAGGGGTTCCTGTACCGAGAATGGGCTCCCCCAGGGAAAATGGAGTCAGGGGGGATCAGGAGGCAGCTGGTGGTACCCCAGAAGTATCGCCGCCAGCTGCTGTGCCGGGCCCATGACATTCCCCTCGCAGGGCACCAGGGAACCTGGCGTACCCAGCAGAGGCTGCTACGGAGCTTTTACTGGCCTGGGGTCTTTGTTACTGTCCGACAGTACTGCGGATCCTGTGACCCCTGTCAGAGGGGGAGGAAGGCCTGGGACAAGGGGAAAACAGGTTTAGGACCCTTGCCCAGCATAAAGGATCCTTTCCAGAGGGTGGCCAAGGTTAAAAGGGCGGCTCTGAACCAAGGGAGCCCAAAGCACAGACCTCCAGACTGGAGCGCTGGGAGAAGACCACAGCCCAGTTGGAACCCCAGAGGTATGGGGGTGGGAAAAGGGCGCAGGCCGCATAAACCTTCCCACATGCGAACTGCGAGTGCCATCAAGCACCCCCAACCTAAGGGGGAGCGTGAAACTGGAGGGGCCTGGTGTAATTCTCACCAAGGAATGGGAGGGATGCGGGGGCATCCATGGGAACGGGGGTAGGTTCGAACTTCCCCGGGTCACTGGCTAAAGTGACCCTGCTCAGTTCGGTCTCGAAGGGGGGAGAGATGTGACGAACTGGGCCTGTTCTCACTGTGGTCTGTGAATGCTGACAGGGGAGTGTGACTAGGATGGTCTGCATTGCAGGATGGGATCTGCCCGAGGGTGCATACCTGAGTGTGTAACATGAGAACCCAGGAAGGGGTTGAAGGGGAGGCGACTCCTTAGCCCGGGAGACTGAACAAAGGCTGTGGGAGGGGTCGCTGAAGGCAGAGTGCTGGAAGCAGGCAGGGAGAGAGGGCTGGGGGGCAGAGATGGCTCTGACCTCCCAAGGGGGGCTGGGCTGGGATGCCCGGGGACCCCAAGATGGACCTAACTGAGGGGGTCCCTGTTGTCTGTGCCTGCAAGACCTGTCTTGGACTGTATTCCTGTCATCCAAATAAACCTTCTGCTTTACTGGCTGGCTGAGAGTCATGGTGAATCGCAGGAAGCCGGCCGGGGGTGCAGGGCCCTGAGTCCCCCAATACTCCGTGACAGCCTGTACCCACTTTACCAAGTGATCCAGATGGCTTGGAATCAGTCACCCGTGTCCCCAATTTGTGGGTCATCTGCTAAACTTGTCAGTGATTATTTTATGTTTTCTTCCAGGTCATTAATAAAAGTGTCAAACAGCACAGGGCCAAGAACCAATTCCTACGGGACCCCACACCTGATGGACAATGATTGCTTATTTACTATTACATTTTGAGACCTAGCAGAGTTGGCCAGTTGTTAATCCATTTAACATGTGCCATGATATAAAATTATCATTCTAGTTTTTTTAATCAAAATGTCGTGATACCAAGTCAGAAGTATATCCCAACACTATTACCTTTATCAACCAAACTCAATCTCATCAAAAACAAAAGGATAGCGAGTTAGTTTGACAGGACCCATTTTCCATAAACCCACATGGATCTGCATTAATTAGATTACCCGCTTCTACTCCTTTACTGAGTCCCATATCAGCCACCCCATTGTCTTGCCCAGGATCGATGTCAGACTGGCAGGCCTAGAATTACCTGGGTCATCCTGTTCACCCTTTTAAAATATTGGCACAACATTAGAAAATCACAATTAATGGTCCAGAGAACTCCTCAGCCAGCTCTTTTAAAACTCATGAATGGAAGTTACCTGGACCTGCTGATTTTAAGAAGTCTGGTAGCTGCTGTTTAACATCCTCCTGAAATGCTAGTGGAATGGAAAGAGTGTTACTGGAGGATACGACTACAGCAGCTGGTTTTTCTTCCACATACAGAAATATTTATTGAACATTTCTGGCCTTTTCTGCATTATTATTGATAATTCTACCCTTTACACTTCGTAATGAACCACTACCATTGCCAACTTATTTTTGTTCCTAATAAACAAGTCCCAATTATCATTCACATTTTTATGGTTAAATTCTTCCTCCCAGCTGACCTGGCTCAGAATTGCTTTCGGCTTTGGGAAATTGGCCTTTTTAAATCACCACGTATGAGTATCACGGGTCTAGGCTTTCTTCTGTTTGTGTATCATAGATGTGATCCAGCCATGATCACTTGTCCTAAGTTACTATTAATGCTGAGTTCTGTGATCAGTTCCTCTTTGTCTGTCCCGCTGAGGCTGAACACAGAATGCTCCTTTGAGTGCAGTGGGTGACAAGTCCCCAGGCTGGCGGTAGTGAGGACTTGTGACGAACTGGGCCTGTTCTCACGGTGGTCTGTGAATGCTGACAGGGGAGTGTTCTGGGATAGTCTGCATTGCAGGATGGGATCTGCCCGAGGGCGCCCGAGGGCGCATACCTGAGTGTGTAACATGAGAACCCAGGAAGGGGTTGAAGGGGAGGCGACTCCTTAGCCCGGGAAACTGAACAAAGGCGGTGGGAGGGGTCGCTGAAAGCAGAGGGCTGGAAGCAGGCAGGGAGAGAGGGCTGGGGGGCATAGATGGCTCTGACCTCCCAAGGGGGGCTGGGCTTGGATGCCCGGGGACCCCAAGATGGACCTAACTGAGGGGGTCCCTGTTGTCTGTGCCTGCAAGACCTGTCTTGGACTGTATTCCTGTCATCCAAATAAACCTTCTGCTTTACTGGCTGGCTGAGAGTCATGGTGAATCGCAGGAAGCCGGGGGTGCAGGGCCCTGAGTCCCCCAATACTCCGTGACAACTGGTGGCAGCGGTGGGATCTACTGCACCCCGTGGACGGCGCTTCCTCGGCGCTTCCTGCAGTAAGTGACTGGGGAGCAGTAAAACGAAGGGGGATTGACGGGGACCAGGCGTGCTGAAGAGTGAGAGAGAGACGGTTATTACCCCTGGGAGTGTGTGACCAGCGAGAAGGACTTTTGCAGTAACAGGGTCCCCCGAGGGGATCGCAGCGAGTGGTCCCAGGGGCGGAGGAGTCTGCAGCTCGACCCTGGCAGAGAGGCGGTGACCTCGAGAAGGGCTGGCACACTAGGGGTCCCCCTGGGAACTGTGGGGAGCTGTGAGCACACAGGCCGGTGAGTGGGCAGCAGGAAGATGTATGCCAAGCGGCTTAAGAGCGACCTGGTGGAGCTGTGCAAGCAGAGGCGGCTGCGCATTGGGAGGCTCACCAAAGAACAGCTCATTGCCCAGCTGGAGGCGGAAGATCGCGCGAATGAACTGATCCCTGTGTCTCAGGGAAGCAGCCTGGCAGATGCAGCGCAGGCACCAGTGTCTGTCCCAGCTGGGAGTGGTCAGCCGGCTGCTGAGGGCTTCCCGAGACCCCTCCTTCCTATGCCTAGGGGAAGGGTGGGGAGGAGCCCAGCAAATACCGAGGGCGCCGTGACCCCCCCGGCCAGCAGGGGGTCCCCCCGGCGAAGCTCGCCGGCCAGCAGAGGATCCTCCCGGCGACGTTCGGCATCCGGGGAGCGGAATTGGCTGGAATGGGAGAAAGAGCTAAAACTGAGAGAGCTGGAGGATCGTGAACAACAGAGACAGCATGAACGGGAGGAGAAAGAGAGACAGCATCAGCGTGAACGGGAGGAGAAAGAGAGACAGCGTCAGCATGAACGGGAGGAGAAAGAGAGACAGCATCAGCGTGAACGGGAGGAGAAAGAGAGACAGCATCAGCGTGAAGAGAGACAGAGACAGCATGAACGGGAGGAGAATGAGAGACAGCGTCAGCATGACCTGGAACTGGCGAGATTGAAGGGCAGCGAACCCCCGGCTGCGGTGAGTGAGGGGGGACCCAGGACTGCACGGAGCTTTGATAAGTGCATCATGGCCCCATACAAGGAGGGGGAGGACATGGATGACTTCCTGGAGGCCTTTGAGACGGCCTGCGAGCTGCACCGTGTGGACCCCGCGGACAGACTCCGGGTCCTTACCCCCTTACTGGACCCCAAATCCGTGGCATTGTACCGCCAACTGGGAGAGGCAGAGAAAGGGGACTACGAACTATTCAAAAGGGCCCTGCTACGAGAGTTTGGGCTGACTCCTGAGATGTACCGGGAAAGGTTCCGGAGTCAGGATAAAACCCCTGAGATCTCATATCTGCAACTAGCCGCCCGCATGGAGAGATACGCCAGCAAGTGGGCTGGTGGGGCCCAGACGAAGGAGGACCTGATTAAACTGCTGGTACTGGAGCAACTGTATGACCGGTGCCCATCCGACCTGAGGCTGTGGTTGGTGGACAGAAAGCCAGAGAACCCGCGACACGCCGGGCAGCTGGCTGATGAGTTTGTAAAGAGCCGGTCAGGAGATAAAAGGGAGGAGTCCCAAAGGAACAGTCCCACCACAACGCAGAGAGAGAGTCACCATGGGACCTCCCCATGGGAAAATACAGAAAAAACCCATCAGAGGGGAGCATCCGGCATCAGGACCATCCGACCTACTCAAGGGGACCCATGGGACATGGGCTGCTACCACTGTGGCCAAAAGGGCCACATACGGGCCCAGTGCCCTAGGCTCAGGGACAGACTGAGCAGACCGAACCCACAGAGGGTTAACTGGGTAGAGACCCAGCCCGGCGAAAGGCAGCATTCCCAGGGAAGAGGGGCTGGCAGAGTACCACCTGCTAAGGAGGGAGGAGAGCTCCAGGCCAGCTCCTCTAGGGGGCTGGATGCTCCAGACTCAGGGTTTTTGGTTTATATGGTAGGCGCGGGGCTGTCCCTCCGGAGAGAGTACCTTGTTCCCCTGGAGGTGGATGGGAGGAAGGTCAGTGGATACTGGGATACGGGCGCAGAGGTGACGCTGGCCCGGCCCGAGGTGGTGGCCCCAGATCAGGTGGTGCCCAACACCTACCTGACCCTGACGGGGGTGGGCGGAACACCAGTCAAAGTACCCGTGGCAAGGGTACACCTGAAGTGGGGGGCCAAGGAGGGCCCCAAGGATGTGGGGGTACACCCGTATTTGCCCACTGAGGTATTGATGGGGGGGGACCTGGAGAACTGGCCAAGCAACCCCCAAAAGGCACTGGTTGTGACCCGCAGTCAGAGCCGGCGAGGGGCACTGCGCCCTGGCCTTGGGGGGGGTGCCTTGCCTGAGGCGCAGGACCCTAACCTGGTGGGGAGGGAACGCCCAGGGACACGGCTCAGGGAGGCTGCAGCTTCAGGCCCAGCGGGCGAGGAAGAGCAGGTGGCCATCCCTGTCCCAGCTGCTGAGTTCCAGGCCGAGTTACAGAGAGACCCCTCCTTGCGGAAGATAAGGGACCTAGCCGACCTCAATGCGGTACAGACCATGGGACGAGGTGGCCGGAAAAGGTTCCTGTGGGAGAAGGGGTTCCTGTACCGAGAATGGGCTCCCCCAGGGGAAATGGAGTCAGGGGGGATCAGGAGGCAGCTGGTGGTACCCCAGAAGTATCGCCGCCAGCTGCTGTGCCGGGCCCATGATATTCCCCTCTCAGGGCACCAGGGAACCTGGCGTACCCAGCAGAGGCTGCTACGGAGCTTTTACTGGCCTGGGGTCTTTGTTACTGTCCGACAGTACTGCGGATCCTGTGACCCCTGTCAGAGGGGGAGGAAGGCCTGGGACAAGGGGAAAACAGCTTTAGGACCCTTGCCCAGCATAAAGGATCCTTTCCAGAGGGTGGCCAAGGTTAAAAGGGCGGCTCTAAACCAAGAGAGCCCAAAGCACAGACCTCCAGACTGGAGCGCTGGGAGAAGACCACAGCCCAGTTGGAACCCCAGAGGTATGGGGGTGGGAAAAGGGCACAGGCCGCATAAACCTTCCCACATGCGAACTGCGAGTGCCATCAAGCACCCCGACCTAAGGGGGGGCGTGAAACTGAAGGGGCCTGGTGTAATTCCCACCAAGGAACTGGAGGGATGCGGGGGCATCCATGGGAACGGGGGTAGGTTCGAACTTCCCCGGGTCACTGGCTAAAGTGACCCTGCTCAGTTCGGTCTCGAAGGGGGGAGAGATGTGACGAACTGGGCCTGTTCTCACGGTGGTCTGTGAATGCTGACAGGGGAGTGTTCTGGGATAGTCTGCATTGCAGGATGGGATCTGCCCGAGGGCGCCCGAGGGCGCATACCTGAGTGTGTAACATGAGAACCCAGGAAGGGGTTGAAGGGGAGGCGACTCCTTAGCCCGGGAAACTGAACAAAGGCGGTGGGAGGGGTCGCTGAAAGCAGAGGGCTGGAAGCAGGCAGGGAGAGAGGGCTGGGGGGCATAGATGGCTCTGACCTCCCAAGGGGGGCTGGGCTTGGATGCCCGGGGACCCCAAGATGGACCTAACTGAGGGGGTCCCTGTTGTCTGTGCCTGCAAGACCTGTCTTGGACTGTATTCCTGTCATCCAAATAAACCTTCTGCTTTACTGGCTGGCTGAGAGTCATGGTGAATCGCAGGAAGCCGGGGGTGCAGGGCCCTGAGTCCCCCAATACTCCGTGACAGGACTGCTGGGAGCTCCTCCTGGGAGAAAGGCCAGAGCAAAGTCCTGCTGTGCTCACCACTCCCGCAGTGCTGAGAAGCGGGAAGGGGAGAAGGTATCTGACCTTGTGCATGGGTCCCAGCCGCGCTGGAGGGTTGCTGGGAGGGAGAACTAGCCTTGCACACATTGCAGGTTGCAAAGGACCCTTGTAAGAGATTGACATTCAATTAGCTCTTATTTACAATGCTAATTGCAATGACACTGTCCTGGTGCCAGTAAATCACTCTGTTTAACAAACCTGCAGCCAACTTGCAGCAAGATGCATCTGCTGCCCCGTTGATGGATGTCTGGGGGACTATTCCTTTAACTACAAGAGGAAGCAGAAGAACAAACTCGGTGGCTAATTAAGCGGATGGCGGCCTGGCACGGCTAGATGCAGCAAGGCAGAAAGCACGCACCCCGGCAGGAGACAGCTTCCCGCAGGGCCGCGAGCAGGTGCGAGGCTGGAAGGGAGCAGCTTTCTAGAGCATGAAGTTCAGAGGCTGCTTCTCTGCTCTTGAGCCAGGGAACCAAGGCCACTGCAGGCCTTGAGCAGCTGCCAGCCAAGCGGGGCAGCCAGCCCTGAGCAGAGACGAGGGGGAGCCCCTTCCACGGCCCTTCACCAACCCCAGGGGCAAACCGCACGCAAACCTTCCTTCGTGCGCGTTCAGGCTGCAGGCTCTGCTGCCCTGGGCTCCTCCTGCCCTTCCACTGCCAGGATCCCACCCAAGGCCGTCAGGGCCACCGCTCAGAGCAGGGGCAAACCTCAGGAGTTCGTAGTCAGGTCCTGGCCAGGGGCAATACCAAGGGTGGGAGTGGGGTGGTGAGTTCAAATCAAGCCAGGAATTCAAGAACAAGGAACAGTCATGGCAGCTGCAGAAGATTCACACTATTCCCTGGATGCACCGTGGGCTTATATAGGGCAGGGAGCCAACCGGGCCCCTGGGACTGCTCCCTGTCAAATCCTCGAGGCGGAACTTCCCTGTCTGTATCCACAGCAGGTCCTGGGAAGTGGAGCACCAGCTGGTTACAACTGCTGCTGGGTGGCAGCCTGGCATGTCAGCGCCTGCTAGCGCCACGGGCCTGGGTTCTAGACTACCGCCGCCTGCTAGCGCCACGGGCCTGGGTTCTAGACTACCGCCGCCTGCTAGCGCCACGGGCCTGGGTTCTAGACTACCGCCGCCTGCTGGCGCCACGGGCCTGGGTTCTAGACTACCGCCGCCTGCTGGCGCTACGGGCCTGGGTTCTAGACTACCGCCGCCTGCTAGCGCCACGGGCCTGGGTTCTAGACTACCGCCGCCTGCTAGCGCCACGGGCCTGGGTTCTAGACTACCGCCGCCTGCTAGCGCCACGGGCCTGGGTTCTAGACTACCGCCGCCTGCTAGCGCCACGGGCCTGGGTTCTAGACTACCGCCGCCTGCTAGCGCCACGGGCCTGGGTTCTAGACTACCGCCGCCTGCTAGCGCCACGGGCCTGGGTTCTAGACCTGTGGGGCTCACTCCCCCCTTGGGAGTTCTGGGGACACTTCCCAAGCTGCAGACGCTTAACTCTGCCTGTGTGGCCCCTTGCCTTAAGGAGCCCCCGCAGGGAGCGCACAGAGATAAGGTCACTGCTTGGCGGGTGAGTCTGGGCTGGAACTTCGCTCAGGAGGCGTTTGCACGGGGGCAAAGGGACAGACGACGAGCTGGGCAAAGGTGGGTCAGCCCCCTCGCGTGCGTGGGGATACCCAGACACAGCTGCACGTGGCCAGGCCCCAGAGGACAGCCCCGCCTGCGGCTCCCCCATGGCAGGCTCAGGGCCTGAGCAGGGAGTTGTTATCGCTGCTGTTCCGCACCGAGCAGGCGCTGCGCGGGGCGCTGCTCCGCGGGGACGGCCAGTTTCACATTTCATTTACAATTGCGGTGCCAGCGGAGCGGGTGCAGCTGGCTGTGTAGGTGGGGCTCTGCTGGAAATGCCCCAGGCTGCTGGAACAAGGCACAGCCGCATCTCCCCTCCCTGGGCCACGTGCCGCTTCCAGGCTCACTAGCCCACGGCCACCCTCAGGGTCCAGCAATCCCATCACCAGCATTTGGGCCTGTGCCACGCAGTCTTTCCAGCCCTGACCCCAGTCAGCACCTTGCCGCAAGGGCAGCGCATGCCAATCTGCTTGAGTCACCCACTGCCACCCAGCAGGGGCAGCCCAGCCCTGGCTCCGCCCAGTGACCGCGGGCGAGTCCTTAAGCCAGAGTCCAGATGCCCTCCTGCTGCAATCCCCCAGTGAGTAGGGGAGTCGCGCCCAGGCCCACCCTTGGCCTGATGCCTGGCAGGGAGGTGTTAAGGACCGCAGTGCCCTAGTCACATGCACAGGGGCTGTGCCCATGTCCTGCCCACACCCAAGCCCAGAGGAGCCTGCGATTCGGGTGCCGATCTCAGGCTAATCCTGCAAGGTGCAGACTGTCCTGCGTGGCCAGGGAAGCCGGCAGAAGCTGAGGGTGCCCAGCCCTGCACTGGGGAGGGGGCTGGCTCAGACTGGGCCATTCTGTATTGTTCCCCTTTCTGTTCGGCACACCAGCATCAGGACTGCCCCCCCCAGCCAGTCCCAGGTCCTGCTCCCACTGTGCTACCCCAGGGACCCCCTCCCATGGCTGGTCGGGGAGCCAGGAACACGACCTGCCCTCCCCCTTTGCAGGCACAGGGCAGGGCAAATCCTGGAAACGTTTGTTCTGGACGGCTGCACTTAGAGTGATGGCCTGAAAAGCAGAGACAGGATTGCCAGCTGCTGGCCTCACCCTGCCCTAACATGGTTAGTGGGTTTGGGAAGCCTTTAAATGTAATTAGGAGAAAAAGCCATTAATTAGCAATCCCCTCTGGCCAGAGAGCAGCCGTGCTCATACAGCTAGTCCCCTTAGCAGGACGGATGGCCCAGGAACAGCTGCTGAAGGAAACCCTTCACTTCCAGCCCACCCAGGGTGGTCGCCTGCCCCAGGGCCCTGTCCAGCCATTTCCCAGACCCCGGCAGAGCAGCAGCTGCTGGAGGGAAAAGGCCCTTTGCAACAGCAGGGTGTGCAGCTCCGCTCTCTGGACTATAAAGCCTCCTTCCAACCCTAGCAGAGGAGCAGCCCTAGCGCTGCTCTGAGCAGCCCCACAGAGAGAGGAAGGCAATGGCGGGAGGAGGAGGAGAGGTGGGCAGTCCCCCCCCCACACACACACACCGCTTGTGTGAGGTGCAAGGGAAGGTTGGGACTGGGAGTGTGTGGGGCGTGTGAGGGGAGGGTGGGGGCGTGAGGGGATGTGGTTGTGAGTGGGTGTGAGATGTGAGGGAAGGGTGAGGGGAGGGGTGTGTGTGAGAGAAGGGTGTGTGGTGTGAGGGGATGTGGTTGTGAGGGGTGTGGGTGAGGGGTGTGCAGGTGTGAGTGTGCAAGGAGGCTGAGGGTTTATTTATGTTGTGTGCTGGCTAAAAAGGGCCAACAACCCCCCTCCCGCTCCCTGCTCGGCCCCAGCCCTGAGCAGATGTTTTTTCTTCCGCAGGCCTGAGAAGCTGCCACCACCAGCACCAGCCCGTGCCAGCAGTAGCAGCAGCGCCGGCCCTGTGGCGCGACGGCATTTCAGCACGGCCAGCCGGCTCCTTCCCTGCGCTCCAGGCGAGTGCCAGGCAGGTGGCGGCGGGGGCGGGAGGGGTTGTGGTATCTGAGCAGCACCTTGGCCCTTTCCCAGGTCCCAGGCCCAGGCCTCGTGCTAGTACTAGTGGCACCTGTCCTGACACACACCCCAGGCCATGACCAAGAGCACAGAAAGCGAAGCAGGCACCGAAAACCAGAGTCAGGGGGAGGTCACGCGCATGCGGGGGGGCCCTGGGGTAGAGAGACAACAGTGCTCACATCTAGCCCATGATCCCAGCCTGCCTCAGCAAGGAAAACAGCCCCAGGGGCAGGGGCTTGTGCCCACCACAAGACGGAGCCGGAAAGGGTCACAGGAATCCCACTGTGCTCATCCCCCTGCGGGGTCCTGGGGAAGCCAGAGGGTCCTGCACCCCCACTTCGCAGTCAGACGTGACTCTCAGCCAGCCAATAACAGATTTATTAGATGATAGGAACAGGGTCTAAAACAGAGTTTGTAGGTAGAGAGAACCCAACCCCTCAGCTGGGTCCATTCTGGGGTCCCACGAGCCAGACACCCACATCTGCACTCACTCCCTGTGACGAACTGGGCCTGTTCTCACTGTGGTCTGTGAATGCTGACAGGGGAGTGTGCTGGGATAGTCGGCATTGTAGGATGGGATCTGCCCGAGGGCGCATACCTGAGTGTGTAACATGAGAACCCAGGAAGGGGTTGAAGGCCAGGCGACTCCTTAGCCCGGGAAACTGAACAAAGGCTGTGGGAGGGGTCGCGGAAAGCAGAGGGCTGGAAGGAGGCTGGAGAGATGGCTGGGAGGCAGAGATGGCTCTGACCCCCCAAAGGGGGGTGGGCTGGCATGCCCTGGGACCCCAAGCTGGACCTAACTGAGGGGGGCCCTGTTGTCTGTGCCTGCAAGACCTGTCTTGGACTGTATTCCTGTCATCCAAATAAACCTTCTGCTTTACTGGCTGGCTGAGAGTCATGGTGAATTGCAGGAAGCCGGGGGTGCAGGGCCCTGAGTTCCCCAATACTCCGTGACACTCCCCATCCCCAGTCACCCCCAAACTGACTCCCCCTCCAGCCCCTCCTCCTCTGGGTTTTGTCCCTTTCCCGGGCCAGGAGGTCACCCGATTCCTTTGTTCTCCAACACCTTTAGCTAGCTCCTTGCGGGGGAGGGGAGGGGGCGCGGAAGGGGCCCCGGCCATTAGTTGCCAGGAGACAGAGTGTCAGCCATTTATGTGCACTGGCCCTTTGCTCTGCAACAATTACACCCCCTTATGAAAGCAACTTAAGAAATGCATATGGGGAAACTGAGGCACCTCTACAGTATTCAGAGGAAACATTAACAGTCCCACTTCATCACACCCCCGAACTCCCCACAGCAACCACATCAGCTCAGCCCCCAGGCACTCCACAGCCCTGGGACCTGTCACAGGAGTCCAGGATTGTCCCGCTAATGCCTAGAATGTCTGTTGGGTCAGTGTGGTGCAAACGGCTCCACGCGCGGCTGGTGTCGGCGGCACTGGGGTTTGGCACCGCCAGGGACACAGCTACACCAGACTCCGCAGTGCCCAGGGTGCTGCGCCAGCATCCCTGCCTCGCCTGTCTCATCAGCGCAGGGGAGGGGCACATGCACACCCCCCCCCCGGGCTCCCTAGCCCAGCCTGACAGGCAGTGACAGAAGCAGACGAGTGACAGGGAATCTGCCAAAATATTGTGTGTGCTAGTGGGTGACGGAGACGCTGCCTGCACGGCTGCTTTGTCTCCCCCCCAGCAGCTGGAGTGCGGAGCTGGAGCCCCGAGCCCCCCAAGAGGCAGGGTGCAATTACAGCTATTTCTCTAGCTGTCTGTCAGGCATCATGAAAGCAGCAACAACAAAGTCTTTTGCAAATGATCAGACAGGCATTTCACACAGCAGCGTTAGAGCAATTTTGTGCCTTCGCATAAAACTTCCTTGTTTCTCTCTTGATTAAAAGCGAGTTTTTAAAACATTCCTGCATTTCCAGATCCTAGCCCCTGCGCAGAGCAGGGCTCCCACTACGGGAAGGGCAGGACTGCCTGTGTCTTGCTGGGCCCAGAATGGCGCCCCCTCCCCGCCCCCCTCTAGCGGAGGGGCAAGGAGTCAGGCTGCTCCCTCACCCCCATGCCTAGTAGCCACGTGCCCTGCTTGTGCTCAGGGCCGGGACCAGTGCACAGCTCTCAATCCCTGATTGTTGTGCGCACGCACAGCTGGGGGGGGGGGGTCACCAGCACCATCTCTTTCAGAGCAGCCCCGGGACGTTCAGTCCTCGGCAGCAAACGGACCCAAGAGTCTACACAATTCTGGCTGCCAGGGGCTGCTGGGAGCTCACCTGTGGCTTGGCCAGGGGACCCAGGGGGCTGGTGAGCCGGAGGGTCTCCAGGGAGACCGGCCTGTGCAGACCCCACACCCAAGCAGCTCAAGCACTCCAAGTGCGCCAGGCACTGCCGTCTACTGTGGCGGTGCCCGGCGCCTCAAGCAAGCAGACGGGCCCGCTGGTCGCACGTGGAGGTGTCTGCGGGCAGGGGCTCGGTGCAGAGAGCAGCCCAACCCCCTCACCCCGCACTGCAGAGGGAGGGGGGCCCACATGGGCAGCAGGATCTGGCGAGCGCAAGCTGTTCTGATGAGGCCCCCGGCTCAGAAGTCACAGCTCCTGGCCCCCTGGGAGCAGCTGCAGCCACTCAGCGCTAATGACGCCCTCAGCTGCATTCATGGCCTGGCGCTGAACATCTGAATTACCTGAAGTGCCAGGGCCTGTCAGAGCCGAGGGGCTGCCCCGCACCCGCTGCTGATCGATGGCCTCGGCGCTGTCGGGGGGCCTCAGAACACTTCGCCCGTCACTCAGCCGCTCGGCAGGGCTCCCCTCGGCCGCGGCCGGCCCTCAGGCTCCCGCCTCGCTGCAGGAGCAGGGCTGGAGACAGGCACGGCAGCCGGTGGCCCGACACAGGGCTCAGCGGGGGCAGCTGTGTCTCCCCAGCGCGGGGGCAGGCCCGGGAGCTCCGGTGACTGTCTCCCCTCAGACTGCCCTTCCCCTGCCAGGAAACCCCTCCAGCACTCAGAGGGTCAAAGCTTTTGTCCTCCTATGCCCGGGGCTAAGTCTGGAGCGCTGGGCACGTGGCAAGGTGCCCCAGGGCTGTCCCAAGAACCCAGGGCCTGGTCTAGGGGCCAGCGGGGAGCCAGGACACCTGGGTTCTGTCCCTAGTTCTGTCACTAGCCTTGCGGGTCCCCGTCCCTTCCCTTCCCTGTGCCGGTCCCCTGCCTCCGGCTGGTCAGCAGCCCTTCCAGCAAAGAGGGCGCAGTGCCAAGCACAATGGGGCGCCCGTCCGGGCTGGGGCCTTTTGCTGCTACTGGGATATTGTGACGAAGTGGGACTGTTCTTAATGTTTCCTCTGAATACTGTGCGGGTGCCTCAGTTTCCCCTAGGCATTTCTTTAGTCTCATAAATCACTGACACTGTCTCCCTGGCAACAAATGGCCAGGGCCCTTCCTCCCCTGCAAGGAAATAGCTAAAGGTGAACAAAGATCAGGTGACCCCCTGGCCCAGGAAAGAGACAAAGCCCAGAGAAGGAGGGGCTGGAGGGTTTTTTTCCAGAGTTGGAGCTAGCTGGGGACGAGGAGTGAGGGCAGACGTGGGTGTCTGGCTCTCTGAAACCCATAATGGACCCGACTGAGGGGTCCCGTTCTCCGCCGTACCTACAAGCTCTGTTTTAGACCGTGTTTCTGTCTTCTAATAAACCTCTGTTTTACTGGCTGGCTGAGAGTCACATCTGACTGCAAAGTGGGGGTGCAGGACCTCTGGCTTCCCCAGGACCCCGCCTGGGCGGACTCGCTGTGGGAAGTGCACGGAGGGGCATATGCTGAATGCTCCCAGGAGAGACCCAGGAGGTGAAGCCATGTGAGCTTCTTGCCCTGAAGACCATCTGCTCCAAGGGAGAGGAGGCTCCCCAAAGTCCTGACTGGCTTTGTGGGGAGCAGTTCCAGAGCATCGCCCAGGGACTCCGTGACAGATATGAATTCATATGGGGGTTTGAGCCCCGGTCAGAGCAGCAGAGCGCTGGAGGTGCCGGCAGACACAGGTCACATCTGCTCCATTGTTCCAGGGAAGATGGAAGACCGTAATTCGTGAGAGGGGCCTGGGTCACAGCAGGGGCCTGGCTAGGGGGGCCTAGCGCTGCTGGGTTTGCCCTGTTAATGTCTCATTGCTGCAGGGTGAGACGCTCTGTTCCAGCTGCCTCCCGTCCCATCCTCAGCTCCGGAGAAGGGCCCTGCTGTTAACCCCACCGGGAAATGCCTGCAGACCACGACATTTCAGCCTCTTCCCTTTTTAGGCTGAAGAATGCGACCGACAAGGAAAGGCTCATTTCCTGAGGGTGCTGCGTGTGCAAAGGGCTGAACACACCTCCCCACGCTGGGGGGCACCCAGGGAACAAGGCAGGGGTCAGGGTAATGGAAGCCAGTGACGTAACTGGGGAGCAAGTGAAGGCCCCGCTAGCAAATGGAGGGGCAGCTCGAGAGAGAGCTGTCAGAGACCCCCCAGCCTGCTGTGTATAGATGGGGCAAGCTTTGGCCCAAAGCCCAGGCCCTCCGCTCCAGGCTCTAGGAGCAGCTCCTCAGAGCAGGGGAGTGACTGAGCCAGGCAGCAGAGGGCAATGGTGAGCGTGTACCTGAAGCTGTTGTGCAAAGCACAGACCTCAGCGCCGTCTACACTGCATGCTGTCCAAACCTGCGTACCCCCAGCACAGCTAGAAACAGCAGTGGAGACGGGACAGCCCAGCTTAGGGGAGTAAAAACACATATCCAATGTGACAAACTTCCTCCTCTATCTTGGTGGGTCCTGCACTTATTGGCAGATTTTCTTGCCTCAGAGATTCACCATGTGGGTGGGGGAACAGCCCAGAGACCTTCCCCTTCTGGAAGAACCCACAGTCCAGGTCAATTGGGAGGTTTGGGGGGAACCCAGGCCCACCCTCTACTCCAGGTTCCAGCCCAGGGCCCTGTGGACTGCAGCTGTCTATAGTGCCTCCTGTAACAGCTGCATGACAGCTACAACTCCCTGGGCTACTTCCCCATGGCCTCCTCCAAACACCTTCCTTATTCTCACCACAGGACCTTCCTCCTGGTGTCTGATAACACTTGTGCTCCTCAGTCCTCCAGCAGCACACCCTCCTTGCACCTCTTGCTCCCAGCTCCTCACACTCTCTTACTCTAGTGCAGCCCCTTCTCTGGTCACTCAGGGAACAGAAAACTACTCATCTAGTGACCAGTATATTTGCCCTCTACCCGACTCCTGTACCCCACTGGTCTGGATCTGTCACACCGAGTACAACCCTACGGGGCTCTCTGCTCGGCCAAGCTGTGCCCCCCGGCTAGCCCGCTGCCAGCACCTTTCACTGAGCTGCGTAGCCACACACCGCAGCCGGCTTTTCACCATGCTGTGTGACAACGCGTCCCCTGCCCGCCCCCACACTGGGGCCGCAGCCTGGGCCCAGGCCAGCCAGCACAGGGAGGTCTCGCTGGTGATGGGTGACGGGATAAACCTCTTCACTGGAGTGAGTGAACGGCTCACTGAATCGTGCCCCTCCCTTTCGCTCCGAGGAGATGGGTTGTGGCAGGAGCCGTCCTTTCCCTGGGCCCCCGAGCTCTGCTGCTGGCAGTGGCCGGCTAGGCAGTTAATGGCCAGAGGGACATTCTCAGTTAGCAAGGGGGGCTCGGGTTCGGGTCAGGGCATCGTGCGGCCGGCTCCCAGCAGAGCCGAGCTGAGCTGTAGTGAGTAAGGAGCCCGGTCTGGGCACAGGGAGGAATAAAGGAGGGCAGCGCCCTGGCACCTTAGAAAAGAGCCTCGTGGAGTAAGGCGGGGCCGGAGGGAGGGCAGCAAGGCAGCAGACTGGCGCGCGCAGGCCCTGGGCGCAGTGGGGCACACACAGCTGCTGTGCTGTGACGAACTGGGACTGTTCTTACTGTGGTCTTTAAATGCTGACAGGGGAGTGTGGCTAGGATAGTCTGCATTGGGGGATGGGAGACTGACCCATGGAGAATACCTGACCATGTAACATGAGAACCCAGGAAGGGGTTAGAGGCCAGGTGACACCTTTGCCTGGGAAACTGAACAAAGGCTGTGGGAGGGGTCGCTGAAGGGAGAGTTTCGGGAGCTGGCTGGTGATATGGCTGGGAGGCAGACGGGGCTCTGACCTCCCAACGGAGCTGGGATGCCCTGGGACCCCAAAATGGACCTAACTGAGGGGGGTCCTGTTGTCTGTGCCTGCAAGACCTGTCTTGGACTGTATTCCTGTCGTCTAAATAAACCTTCTGCTTTACTGGCTAGCTGAGAGTCATGGTGAATCGCAGGAAGCCGGGGGTGGAGGGCCTTGTGTCCCCCCACACTCTGTGACATGTGCAGGGTGGGAGGGAGCCCCCCATGGTGCCGTAGGAGGGTGTCTGACTTCCGAAGCAAGTGGGTTAGGCTCTCTCACTCCAGCGAAGAGGTTTATCCCGTCACCCATCACCAGGGTATCTAGGCGCCTTCCATAGGAAATCAATGGCAACAGCGCAGTCTGTGGACTCCAGGGAGGTCCTGGCACGTCTCCCTTTTCAGGGTAAAATCTCGGCTGAGGGGAGCGGGGGTTTGGAGTTTTTTAGCTTTTAAATGAAATGTTTTGGGGCCAGAACAGCACATACCACACATTACCAGGCCTGATCCACTGATACATCTCAGAGAGCCTCTCCCCACTCCCCCAGCCGGCCCCCCCAGGCCAGGGGCAAAGCAGAGGCCGGGTGGTGAGAGCTGGGTCAGGGGTCACAAGGCACCAGCCTCGGAGGTGGCTAGCGCAGTGGAAAAATCCTCTAGGGGCCGAATGTACAATTATCCCAGGAATAATAATAATTAACTGCCCATTAGGGGTATAATTAACTCCCGCTAAGTGCTCTAATCCTGGTTATTAGCGCCCTGGAGCGGCAGCAGGTGGGCCAGCTCGGGCAGGCGGGGAGAATGTGCCTCAGGCTCACGGTCGTGTTCGTTTCAAGAGAGCTCGATAGCCGCCTCGCAGCCTGGCGAGGGAGAGGGGAGAACCCAGGTCCCAGCAGGGAGTGGTGTGCGAGGGGCCCGGCGGGCGCTGCAGGGCTGGGCTCACACCAAGGCAGGGGGAATTTCCTGCCCCTGCTGGGGCCCTACCCTGCCACTTGACAGCCTGTGAGTGGGCAGGGAGCTGGCTAGCGGCGCCCGCCTGCTGTGTGTTGGCTCCTTGAGCCGTAACCAGGGAACCGCAGGATCCAAACAAGCAAAGTGGCTTTTAGTCCAGGTGCTCTAATGTCCCCCAGCCGAAAGTCGCTGGAGCGGAGAGGGAAGCGCAGCCGGAGCATGCTGGGGCTTGTGCGCTGCAGCACGGGGCTGAGGGTCAGCAGCGCTCGCATTAGGAGGCCTCTCGGGTTAATGAAGCAGCAGGAGCTGGCGCTAAATCTCTAATCAGGCAGGCACTTGTGGTGGGGCCCCCAGCAGGCGCTAAGCAAGCCAAGCTGAGTGCAGCGGCTGTGAGCAGGCTCCCCACCCCGGCCAAACCGAACCGCAGCGCTGGGCTGGCCCCTGCCAGGCTCCTTAACCACTAGCTAGCAGCGCGGTACCGCAGAGCAAGCCAGACACAACGTGCCGGCCAGAGCCAGCCCCAGGCCGTGCTCACACGCCCATAAGGCACTAGTGCATGGGGCGTGAGGGCAGAGGCCCATGAGTGGGGAGAGGAAGCTGTTACCCCAAGCCACAGCCACCACCGCAGCACAGGGGCTCTCTCCACCCCCCATTTCCTGGGCCCCAGAATTTGCTCGTCACAGAATCACAGAAATGTCGGGCTGGGAGCGACTCGAGAGCTCACCGAGCCCAGCCTCCCGCGCTGAGCCCGGACCAAGTAAACCCAGCCCAGCCCTGACGGGGGCTTGTCCAGCCTGGTCTTAACACCTCCGGAGACGGGGAGTCCACCCCCCCCCGGGGAGCCTGTTCCAGTGTTTCATCCTTTCTAAGCGAAATCTCCCAGGCTACAGCCTGAGCCCCCACCTGCAGTGGACACGCAGAACAATTGGCCACATCCTCGCTAGATCAGCCCTTCACGGATTTGCGGTGTCACCCGGTCCCACCTCTGCCAGCTTGTCTCCAGCCTGAACACACCCAGGATTTCTAACCCTGTGGTGAGTTTTGTCACTCTCCTCCAGACTCTCCCATTTGTCCCCATCTTCCCTAACGTGCGGCACCCAGAACTGGACACAGGACTCGGCTGAGGCCTCGCCAGGGCTGAGTAAACCAGGACAAATACCTCCCCTGTCTTGTATCCAGCATTCCTGCCAATACGCCCCAGAATGAGATTAGCCTTCTCCACAACTGCATCACATCGCTGACTCATCCAATTTGTGATCCCGTTCAGCAGCGCTCCCACCTCACCAGTTAGTAGCTGTGCGTTTGATTTGTCCTTCCTAAGTCGTCCAAGTCTCCTGTCCCCCCAAGTGCTTGCAACCCCCCACCCCCGCCGCAGCCTGATGGTCTCTGCAGCTCTTATCAGCAGACTCCCCACTCCATTATCCACATCACTAATGAAAGTAGCCAGGCCTGGCCTCTGTGGCACCTCCCAGCTAGACAATGAACCACGGGTAACCCCTGAAGTTCTGTCTTTCAGCCAGTCACGCACACACCTCAGTCATTTTATCTCAACCCACGTGCCACAGTTTCCTTATGAGACTGGACAGACGTGAAGGGAGGGGCTGTCGTGAGCTTCCTCCAGTCAATGCAGCGGCCACTGTCCGTCCCAGTTGGGGCTGGCGCTCAGTGTGGGGACGAACGCTCGCTTGGTGGCGTCAGCAAAGGCCGTGAGATGGGGAAAGTTTCCTTCCTTCCTTCCTTCCTGAGGCAGGGACCGGGCGTGGCTGGGGGCAGCTGCTCCGAGGAGGTTCCCAGCTGCCCTCGCTCTCTGCCCCGGCACACGCCGCAAAGCTCGTCCAGCCCCGGGGAGCTGGGCTGCCTGCATTGGGCGGGAGACACGACTGGGGCTGCCCCCGTCTCAGCTGGGCCAGCGACAGCGCGAGGTACCGCGCGCGCCACAGGGACATGGCAGCCAAATGAACCAGAGGCCCCTCCCCCCAGCCCGGGGGGTACGACGCTGACACTCACACCCGGCCCCCCCAGGGGTAGGGTTACAGGCTCCACTGGGGTCTGTGCTGCTTGTCCCCTCCCCAACCCCAGCCCCCGCTCCTTTTGTTAGCACCACTGACCCTTTTCCCCTCCGCGCACTGGGGCCCAGTCTGGCCGTTTCCTGCAGCCCCCGATGCCGTCTGGGCTGCACAATGTGACCGGGATCCACTCCACTTGGCCAGCTGGGTTCCCAGTGGGGTGCCCTCCCCCCGCCGGCCTCCAGCCCCGCTCACCTCCATGCTCAGGAAGGACAGGGCTGTCCGACTCCGGCGCATCCTGGCCCCTGCTCCGGCTGCCCCGGTCCTTCCCCTGCAACCAAAGGAGGGGGAGAGGGTCAGGGCTTGTCATGCATTCGCCCCCCACCGGATCTGGGGAGGCCGGCAGGGGACGACCCTCCCCACTCACGGCCGGGAAGTGGAAGCCAGACCTGCAGGCACTGGAGCCCGGAGCGATGGGGCGGCTCTGAAGGGTGCTGGGAGGAGGGGGGAGATCACCCCCCGCTGCAGGATACCTGCCCTGTCGGGCCCCCGCTGAGCCAATAGCACGACTCCAGCCACTAGATCCCTCGCAGCCAGCACCCCGGGGTGGGGGGCAAAGCGCCTCCAGCCAGGGCAGCTCCCGGCCTCTCAGCACAACAAACCGTGTGACCGCCCCAGTCACCCAGCGGCACCCAGGCAGTGAACCATCACCCAGGGCTTGCTGGGCCTCTCTGGGAGCTGCTGAAAGGAGACGCCCCCAACATGGCCAGAGTCACGGCTGCCCCAGCAACGCCAACCCCGGGCCTTTGGCTTCAGACTGTGAAGGGGAAGGTTTTGCTCAGGTCCAAACGTCAGAGACCTGGAGCGGGAGGGGACAGAGCCCCGGTGAGCCCCACACGCCTGGGGTCAGGCAGCCAAGGGGGGAGGTGTCACCTCCTGCTCTTTTAGAGGCATTTCTTGTATTAATTTGTGCGGGATCAAACAGCAAAGAGTGAGCGGGTGAGGGCTGCGCCTGGCGGGACGGCGCCAGCTGATCCAGGCCCCATAGGAGGCCGGGGCCTTGTCCCCAGCACCGCAGGGTCTGGACGCCCATCACAGCAGACTGGACAATGCAGAGGGACCCAGGCTGCTGGTGCACATCTGGGTGGCAGTGCCAGGAACAGCTCCAGTGAGAAGGGAAACGCCCTCCTGCCGCGCGTTGGCTGCTGCTGGCCCCAGGCAGCACGACTCCCTGTTCCACAGCTCTCGGCTGTCCTGGGATCGCCTCGGGCCCAGCTGCAGCGAGCGAGAGGGGGCACCTGGGACGGTCTCTCCGCCGTACTTACAAAGACCAACAGAGAAACAAGGCGACAAAGACTCGCTCCTGTAAGAGTGCCAATTGCAATCCAGGGCCCTGGGGCAGCTGGCATCACCCCCAGCCTGATCAGCCCGGCCCCCAGCAGCATGGAGGGGAACTGGGGTGGGGGAGATCTCCCCTTCACCAGTCAGATGCTCCCCTGCAGCACAGCCAAGGAAGGGGATAAAAATCTGGCTGAGCGGGAGTCTCTCTCACGGCCCCAGGGCTCTATAAATCTCCCCCACACACCAGGGGCTGATTAAATTCCAGGCCTGGGAGAATGAGAAAACAGCTGCTAAGGGCCGTGATGCTGAGCAATCCTCAGCCAGCCCTGGGCCCCAGCCTGCCCCGGGAACGGGCCGCACTTGGCAGCAGGCCAGGCCATCCAGCACAGAACTTCACTGCTATTTCATTCCCTCTCTGGGGCACTGGTGACCAGCCTTGAGCTGGGGGGAGAGGGAACGGCACCAGCTCCCTTCTACTGCGCCCTCCTCCTGGGGGGCCGGCGGGGGGGGGGAGGGGGGTTGGTCCGGCTCCAACGGTGGAAGGAGGCAGCGTTCCTCCCCCAGGAATGTGCACCTGGCTGAGCCCCACTTAAGCATTTGCAAAGCAGGGGAAGCCCCCTCCCCCCCAGCTCTATGCATCTCAGAACCAGCTCCCAGCAGGTCTGGCCACGGGGCCGAGAGGCGTCCAGCCAGGCTGGGCCAGGAGTGCCTCGAGTGGAGGAGATGCTCAGGTGCGAATTCTACCAGGCAGGGCTGGGTGTCCCCCCTTCCCAGTGCAGTGCCCAGGGGAGTGCCCAGGGGAGGGGGGGACTAAGTCCAGCTTCCTGACGCACCTGAGAGGCTCCCTGGGCCCTGCACTGCAGCACACAACCCAGCCCAGGGCGTGTCCCCAACCAGCCAGTTGGTCCAGAGAAGCACGAACAACCGGCCCCTCAGGAGGACCCTTGCTCTACTTCAGAGGATTGAACCCTGGCTGGGGAATATTGGGAACACCCAGGGGCTGCAGCCTTTGCAGTGGGAGGGGCCCCACGCCCGACAGGCTGGGAACTGCATGACTCCAATCTGCTGCTGCTAGCAGGGGCTGGGGGGGGACCCAGGAAATCCCCGGGCACAGAGGAAGGCAGCAGGGCCCAGGCTGCCGAGAACCAGCTCCCGGGGCTGCCCTGCAGGTCCCTACAGGAGCTGCTGTCAGACGGGGGCACGTTGGCGGCTGCTTGTCCAGGCATCGCCGTCTCCGAGCTCCACGTTGTCTTTGGGGGGGCAGCCTCAGGCTGCAGCAGAGCCTGACATGCTGGGGGGGGGAGCTGGCCCGCAGCGGGGGGCCCTAGGGGAAGAGCTCGTGCACCCCGACTGGTTCTCTCTGTCTAAACCAATGGGGTCTGGAGCCAGGAATGGTGCAGACTGCCCCCCTCGCAGCTCTGCTGATGCCTCCCAATCCCAATGGCAGCCCCACGTTATTCCAGTCCTGCCCCCACCTCCATGGGGGTGAGAGAGGCACCCGCTGTGCTGTGGGACCCTGTCCCAATGGGGTGGGCAGGGAAAGCCCCGCCAGCCTTCCTGCCTGCAGCCCCTCCATCCCGAGCCCATAGGCCAGGAGTGGTGCCCGCCTGGCCCTGCAGCCCCAGAACAAAGGGAGCCAGCTAGACAGGCAGGCGAAGGAGGGATCTCTGCTTGCGGCCTGGACGCTCCAGCTGCTCTGCCCCAGAGCACAGACCCGCTTCAGCTCTCCGGGACGTTGGATCCCACCGGAGGGCTTGGCTCTAGGAATCACAGGGGGGCAGGTCTCTGGCCATCAGCCTGGGTGATCACAGTGGGACCTTCTGGCCTTGGCAGGGGCGAGGTTTGACCCGCAGCCTCCTGACGGGCCCCTGCCCTGGCTGGTTGCGCGACCTGACAGCCTGATGCTAATCCGGAAAACCCACCAGAGGGGCAGCCACCCTCCTGTCCGCACACCCCGCGCGCCGCAGCCCAGCTGCATGGCACCAGCCAAGGGCGCTAAGGAGCGAGGGAGCCCAGAAATTCCAGGCAAGTCAGAGCTGCAAACCCCTGCCCCGGGCACTGCTCCACACGCCGGGCACTTAACACGCAAACCCACTGCCACCAAGTACACCTCGAACCAGCCAGGGACCCTCGCACAAGGCCTGGCTGAGTGCCCCATCCCCGCTCACTGCTAGAAGGATCCCAGGGATCCCTGCCCCCAGGACTCGACGACCTACAAGCTCTCCCCGCTGTTATTTGAGTTTCGAACAAAAGCCACGTTCCCACCTGCCTGCGCTAGCCCCACGCCCGCAAAGACTTACGCTGAGTGGCTGTCAGCGGAGCAGGGCCGCCGAATCCGTCCGTGGGCCACCGGAGCAAGCGGAGGGGAAGTATTTAGCAAACCATGCGCGTCTGCATGTGATCCAGCGGGCAATTGCACGGTCTGGAGCAAGCGATATTATTACCATGCAGCTTTCTCTACACTTCCTTAGTGCAGTCCCTTAACTCTTCGCTGCCCACTCAGAGCAGAGCCCCTGCAGACGGCCCGGAGCTGCGGTCACAGAGCCACACGTGCGCCAATCCACCCTCCAGCAGCCAGAGAAAGGCATTTGCTTTCGGTGCGTTTGCACGTTTGCTCCCCCCTTTGATTTATTTATGGCCTGTGAGACCTGGCAAAGTTTCCTCTGCACAGGGAGGGGCCGGGCGCTCTACTGGTTATACTGCAAAAGCCGAGGGCTTAGTGCACATGTTGCCCCATCGGCACATGGTCTGGGGGCTGAGCCAGTGAAACCCAACGCCCCTGCTCAGCCTTTGGCCCCCGGAGTCGCTTTTTACACCTAGACTTGCCAGGCCAGCTGCCCCCTTGTGCAGAGAGCGGTTCCCGGCAGCCATCGTCTCTGCCTGAGACTCCACGGCCCCTCGCCCCAGCAGCACGTCCTTTGCCTTTAAGCTGTCCCTGGATGGGGGCGTCTCACCCCATGGAGCAGGCGCCCGGCAGCTTCTCCTCCTGCTGCGCCCGGGGTCTCCTCCGGAGCCTCACTGCCCAGAGAGCCGAGCTCTGCCGGCTCCTCCCAGCATCTCCCGCCCGCAGCGCTGACCTGGCGAGAGGGGTGACCTGCGCTGCCCTGTGCCGAGCTCAGCAGAGACACGAGGGGGGGCGCAGGGGGCAGACTCCACTCCAAGGATGAGCTGGCATCACATCAGGGTTTGTTGCACCCAGGCCTGCCCTGGATCCACTGACGGTGGGTTTTAGCCCTGGCTCAAACCGGTGCAGCTTGTGTGCAGCCACCTCCCACTGGCCTTAAACCGAATCCTCGCTGACTTCAGCTCAGGCCAGCAAGGGCGTCCACATGGCGCTTTGTGCTGCTTTGACTAAACTGGTTCTAAACCACTTTCAGATCATGCAGTGCAGGGGGTGTGTGGACAAGGCCAGTGTTTAGGGATCTCCACACATGTCTTTACACACCCCGTCACACTGCCCTTGGGCCGGACTGAAACCACTTCACACTTGGCCTTACCCCTCGAGCTCACTAGGAGTGGGTGCCGCCATCCAGCGAGACCAGAGCAAGGGCCTGCTTGTGACCACATGCTGCACAAGGGCACCTGTGCCGGCCAAGCCCCCAGGCTCCATGCAGCCGGTGCCAGGCCTGGTCCCCCACGGGCCTGAGCGCTCTCGGCCGGTTGGAAGGAACAAAGCCCGGTCACTCCAAGCAGCTCAGCTACAACACTGTTTCCTTGGGGATTTTCCTGCGGGAGGGAAGCTACATGGCCCCTTGGGAGGAGCTGCCTTCCTATTGGCTGGAGGCCGCAGCCCATAATGAGAGTCACCAGCCTGAGGACCTTCGGCCTCCAGGGCAGTTAATCGGCTAATGGTGAAATAAATACTTTGTGGAAACCACGTCAAAGCACAATCAATAAGCAGTATTGGTACGTTCCCAGAGCCGCCCCTCCGGGGCCTGGCACCACAGGCAGCTGTGCCAGCCGGCTGGAGAGCTGCAGCATTTGCTCTTACCTGGCGCTAACATCCCCCGTGCCCAGGGGCTGGAGCAGAACGAGCTGAGGCGGTGTCCCTGCAGGAGGGAATGGCTGGTTCTGGCAGAGGCCTGTCCCCCTGAAGACTCGCAAGGGCGACTGTTACACCAGTGAGCATGCTCCCGTAGCACCCGTGCGGCTGGAGCCAGCAATGCCTCGCCGGTGCCTCGCACCCGTATCACGCCCAGGTGAGCAGATCCGCCCAGCTCGCTGCAGCGTGACTCTGTGTCACCTTCCCCAGAGCCGCTGGGTTGAGATAAATAACCAGCAGGCACCTGGCCAGGAGCACTTTGCAATTGCAGCACATGTGTAATGACACCTGGAGGCCCTGGGGTGAGCATCTCTCCGCTCCCAGGCACTCCCTGCTGGCCTGACGCAGCCAGGAACCCGGGCGAGTCGGTCCCGGGAACCCTCTGCTCAGGACCTGGAACATCACAGGGGCTGGCTGAAGCCGACCAGCAGCGACACTTTCTGGGGGCATGGGAGGTGAAGCACGGCCGGTTTGTGTCACTGGGGATACAGCAATGCAGCTGGGGCCAGGGCTGCAGGGACCAGGCCAAAGGGCTTTAACCCCCCAAGGGGGACAGGAGCCCCCCAGTTCAGAAGCCCGTACCACAGCCCTGGGACATTCGTCCCTCCCTTTCCAGAGCACCTTTCAGTCCCTGAAGGGCTGTCCTACAGCCAGGGCCCACCTCCCCCAGCAGTGACATGCAGCCCCCTCTGCGCTGGGGTTTGGCAGCTGTTTTACAGCACCCATCAACACAGCCCAGGGCAGGAAGTGTACCTGGGCTTGGGGCAGAAACTGCACTGGGCGACAGCTCCCTCCCAGCAAGGCACGAGCATGAAGTGCTCGCTCAGCCTTGCGCCTGTTGGTCAGAGGGGCTGACCCGTCCCGGGCCCCAGCAGAGACTGACGGCTGCTTGGGAGCAGCGCGAAATAAAGGGCAGCCTTTTAGGTGCCCTGCGGTGTGACATAGCGGCATGACGGGCTGGGAACCGGCGCCTGCAGCGGGGGGGTCTGTTGTAATGGCAGAGAGGGGAGAGCGCCTCCTACTGGGACCCAGCACTGCACCCTGGAGCCGTTCTTCACAGACGTGGAGTTCAGTGCCGCAGTGAAAGGCCGGGAGCCAGCCCCGCCCCGCCAGCCAGAGGGACGAAAGTCCCCCGAGGAGATTCCTGCAGGACCAGGCCCCTGTAGCCCGGCGATAACCCGGCACTGTGCCCACCCAGCGGCAGCCGGGGCAGTAAAGCCGAGGCACTGGGAACAGGAGAGGTTTACACAGTTGCTAACCAGCAGCGAGCAGAGGGATTGTGCCCATCCTTGGGCACGGTCCCGGTGCCCTCGTGCAGCACCCTGCCCACGCCAGGGCGCAGGGTGGGCGTGGAGGCAGCTGGGCTCCGGCCGCACTGTTCCCAGCTCGATGTCAGAGATACGGCAGCAGAGCCCTGCCTGACCTTGGTCCAGGAAATCGCTTCTGCTCCGTCCTCCCCCCACGCGCAGCAGCCGCTTGGCCAGATGAAAGCCAAGTTCCAGCACAAACTCTTTTCTTGGGGGGAATTTAATTTTCTCCTTGTTTGATTTACTGCCCAAATCCAGCTGTGAGCGGCCAGGCATGTTCCTGCCCTGGTCACTGCACTTCATTAAAACAGCCCCCTGCCCCCAGGCCGGGCGGGGGCTACAGCTCCCTCCTCCCCCGCCTGGGAACAGCCATGCTGCCGGGGGGGGTCACACGCCTGAGGAGACGGCCACAGCTGCGGTACGCCAGTGCTGGGCCTTGTGAGAAGCCAGCCAAGCCACACGCCCCCAGCGCCTCCTGTCCCCGCCGATGGGGGCTCGGGGATCTGGCGCCTGGGACGAAGATCGAGCCGCAGCCCGCTGAGGCGTTAGACAAGGAAACAGGCCTGGGAGAGCAGGAGGCTTCGCTCTCAGTACTGATTCCTAGTTCTCACCCTCTGCTATTCACGAGGCCCTGGGACACTGGTCCGGAAACAAGGGGCAGAGCCCGGCCCCAACCCGAGGGAAACGCCGAGCCGTGAGTCTCTGCGGGGGAGCCTGGTGCAAATATCTCCCGCGCGGCTGCACTCCCAGCACAACACGCTGGGCTCGGCCCAGACCCAAAGGCCTCGGCGCATGAAGGGGGCAGCTGCCCCTCCTTTCTCCCCCTGAAGCTGTCGTCAGTCCCAGCTATCACCTTGCTGGGCCCCGCAGCTCTGGGGCTGTCACTCAGCCTGGGCGTCCTGTCCAACCCCAGTGGAACCCTGCCTGGAAAGATGCCAACAGGTGCCCTCTCTGCCCCGGGCCAGAGACCAGCACAATGCCCAGATACTGGGCTTGGAAAGCGACCCTCAGCCCCTGTGCCAGGGAACCCCCCCTTGTCCCACCGCTGGATCTGGAGGAGGGGCATTTCCCAGGGCTCCCCCTCCTGAGGTGTCTGCAGTTGATTTGCAATTATCCTGGGAACCCCAGGCAGTCCCCAGCACCGCACGGAGCCGGCACAGGGAGGAGGGGCTGGCGGGGTCTCGCTGGAGCAATGTACCAGGAGTACTGACGCTCAGGACCCCAGAGAGCAGCCGGTGCCCAGGGATGGCTCAGGCCCATGGCCCCCAGTACGCCGGGTCTGCACGGCTGAGTAGATGTCAGGCAGTTTGGTTCTGCCGACAGCCTCGCGTTCCCTGCAGGGCTGGCAAGAAAGCCGGTGCAGTGGATTTTTTGGGGCCTAGGCTGAGCGATGGGCATCAGCAAACAAGCAATTACCCGGGGCAGGGACAGGTCCTTGCCCCTCAGCAGGGCACAGCGCAGTCCCTGTAACTGACAGCTGCACTCGGCAGCTGCTCCACGGCAAATCCCCCTAGCGATAGCCCCACGGCCCTCGGGAACACAACAGCGAGGAGCGGGGACTGGAACAAAGTCACTCGGCAATCCAGAGCCGGGACTAGAACCCCAGAGGCCCAGGCTCCGGCCCTGTAGGTGCGGGCCTGGCTTCCCAGCGAAGGAGCATTGGCCAGGGGACAAGGGGTTGCTGAGCCGTAGAGGGGGCAGGTGCCCGGCTCAGGCGTCTGACGGAGCCAGAGCTGCGCAGATCCAGCCGCAGCCTGGTCGCGGGGGAGGGAGCCGGCCTCTAGCCCCCTCCTCTCTGCCTTTCTCCCTTGCCCGCTCTGTACTGCCCCCCCTTCCAGGCCTCGGTCCCCCCTCCCCCCAGCCCAGGGGAGCAGTGCTGTCCCCCCAGGCAGGGGCAACAGGGAAACTGCCTCCTTACCAGCCTGTGCTGACTCTCTGCTGGCAGCCGAGGCTCCGCGGCTCCCCCCAGGCGCCTGCCGCAGCCCCTGCAACGGAGCAGAGCAGAGCAGAGCCGAGACAAGGCTGCGTGCCTGCCTGCTCGCATGCTCCCCTCCCCCACGCCAGGCAGGGCACTGGGGGGGGCAGAGGCAGGGCCTGGCATGCCCGATCAGCCCTGGGCATGGTGAGGTGATGGGAGGGGGCGCAGCCTCCAGCAGCCAGACCCAGGGCTGCAGCCACAGGCCTCTCCCAGATTTAAAGGGGCAGTTTCCCGCGGAAGAGCAGGTGGGGGAACGCCCTGGGAGCAGGTACCAGAGGAGCTGGAAGCCAGGGCAGGTGCTTGGGGGGCAGGGCCCACGCTGAAGGCCGGAGCCCGGCTGGCTGCGATGCAGGTGTGCGTCTCTTTTACTCGGCTAGGGGGAGTCTCTCCCCCCGTCCAGGTGCTCTGGGCCCCTGACAGCAGGAGAGTTCCGACCCGTGGCTTGAACTGGAGCAGGACCCGCTGTGCTGACCCCGGTGCCCGGTACCTGAGCTCGGGTTGCTGCCCCCGTTACTCCAGAGCCAGGCCCCTGCTGGGCTGCTCCCAGCTGAGCCACGGGGCCCGGGAACCTCGCACGGCTCCTCAGGGCTGGCCAGCAACCGCGCGAGCACAGGCCTGACTCACGGAGCCAGGAGCCCACCCAGCTGACTCCCTCCTTGGGGCAGAGCCGGCGAGCAGGCTGGGCTTGGGCTGCGCCAGCCCCCCGAGGAGAGCAGCACTCGGCCCAGAGCTGACCCTGCCAAGGTGGGCGCTAGTGCTGGGTGGGGACACGGCTCGCAATGGAGACAAGCAGCCAGTGCCCAGGCAGGGGCAGCTGCAGGACATGGGAAGACAGGCCAGGCACCCTGGGGTGCATCCTGTGAGGGGCGATAGAGGGGACAGGCTCCCCTCCCTGGGGCTCTGTCAGGCAGCCGGTGGCCCCCCATGGCCACACAGAGCGGATAGTGCCGGGGGGGGGGAAAGAGGGGGAGGCTGCTGCTTTTAGACAAAGCCACCCGGGAGGGTGATTGCAGCCCACGCAGAGTCCACAGCGCGTTCAGTTACTCGCCCGCCCCCGCCCCCACTGCGCTGTGGGGGCCACAGGGGCGGAGACCAGCAACTCTGAGCAGAACCAGCAGCCTCTTTATTCACGCGGCGTCCCTGAGCAGTACGGGAGCTTTAACCGGGCCGGGCCGGGAGGAGCTGGAGGCGCCCTGCTGCTGCAGCCTGGCCAAGACAGATGTGCAGATCCCCCCCCACACAAGGCTGTGCTCAGCTCCCGGCGGGGGAAGGCGCCGGTTATTTTGGAGGGTAGCGAGCGAAGGGCGAGTCTTCGGTCATCTTCCCCTGCAGAGGAGAGAGAGGAGGGTGAGCCCACAGGGCCACCCAGAGAGTCAGGAAAAGCCCCACGGCTGGAGGGCAGCGAGGGGAACGCCTACGGCAAAGTCCCAGAGCACAGCTGGGGTGGGGCTGGGCCAGGAGCTGCCCCCCCACCCCTCCCCCTCGGGCTGTTACGGCTGGCTGATGGGCCTGGCCCCAAGCACAGACAGCAGCACCCACGCTTGGCGGCCGTGTAACCGTGCGGAGCAGGAGGCTGCCGCCCATGGCCGCGGGAACAAGCACTGTTCCAGTGGGTGCCAGCAGGAGGCAGAGCCAGCCCGGGACACAGTGCAAAGTCCTGGGCTGCTGCAGGCCCAGCCGGTCCCGGAGGTACAGCGATGCTCCAGCAGCTCACGCTTGGCCCAGGCCTGGAGGCGGGCGCCTCAGTGGAAGGGGGGGCAGCTCTTTCTGCCTCTGCCCCTCTGCGGGACGTGGGCACGATCTGTGAGTCCATGACAGCAGGGCAGAGTCACTAGGACCTGCTGCAGGCCGGGACAGACGCATGGACAGCGGGGCAGGGCCCGGGGCAGAGGCCAGGTCCTCTGCGGAGCTACGCACCATTGGCACCTCGTCCAGCTTCTCGAACGCCGGCTCCCTCCTGTGGCAGAGCTTCACCACCACCACCCCAGCAGCAATGAGCAGGCAGGCCACGAAGATGCAGATCACGGCCACCAGACCGGGGCTCTGGGAGAGCGCGGGCTTGTTCAGGGAGGACACCGCTGGAGGGAACGGAGCGCTCGGCTTAGACACCTCCCCAGCCCTGCAGCCACACCGCTGAGAACCCTGCTCAGCGGCTCCCGCTCCCCCACACTGAGACGACACGTGTCCATGTGGGGGCAGAGGACATCCTGGCTGCAGCACTGGGCCCCGGCTGGGGGTCAGGAGTTGCACTGTGGGGTGGGGAGAGGCTGGAGACCAGCGCTGCGCTGCCGGCTCCTGCGAGTCTCAGGCGAGTCGGCCGGAGCCCCGGGATTGCAGATCTGCAGCTTTACATTTTTTACTTTTTAAATGAGAGTTTCTCTTGCTTCTGGGTCTGAAGAGTTGGGAAAAGGGACCCCCTGGCCCAGAAACGCCAGGCAGAGACACACACCCCCGGGCTCCTAGAGCTGGAGATTGTTCTAATCCCTCTGTGCGATTTCTGGTGGGGCCAGCCGTGCTGCTCTATCAATATAACTGCAACCACCTAGGAGACGCTCCGTGGGACAGGGCACGGAAGAGCCAGCAGGCGCTGCCCATGTGATCGGGCATCTCACCCGTCCAGGTACCCCCCCACTTAGCGGGAACACCTGTCTCCTCCACCTTGCGGCATGGGACAGCTGCGCCATCTGGTGGTGAGAGTTAGAAAGTGACCCCTGCTAAAGCGTTCAGTCAGTAACGCACCCCGCGCACAAAGGCACCCGCACGCACCCCCTGCATTTGGCAGTTGTGTCCCGTGACCAGTGCTTGGCGCAGGGCGGCCCTGGGAGCCCCGTATCATGCAGCATGGTTGCATGGCCTGAGGGCAGTGACAATGGCTCACCTAGATGTGCTCATGGATGGCATACGGAGGGCAGAAGTGACTGACCACTGCCATCCTTTGGTGGCCTCCGTCCAAAGCCTGACTGGGGAGATGCCAAGGACTCAGGGGGTTCCCTGGAGGCAGGGGAGGCAAGCTTACCTTGCTACCACTGTGCTGCACCTGTTCTGGGGCCAGAGGCCTGCAGAGCCATTGCCTGGTGCCTCTCGCCCCCACGCAAACCCCACGTGCCCACACCTGGTCCTTACCTGAGCCACTGGCTGTTGTGCCGTTGTTGGGCCCCGGCTGCTCAGTCGAGTGCGTCTCACTGGAGTTGGCAGCAGGAGTAGCTGAGGTGTTGGTGGGACTGGGGCTGGCCGGGGACAGGGGAGGGCTGGAAGCAGATTCTGGGTTTCTGGACGAGGCTGGAGCTGCTGCTGTTGTTCTGTTCAGCGTGGATGCAGTGGTGTTGTCAGTGGGAGCAGTGGAAAGGGAGGTGTTTCGGGAGGCAGTCGTGGAGTTCTGCGATGGTGAAGCCATAGTGGATGGGTGCTGGCTGGACGCGGTTTGTTGGGAGGCAGTCGTGGAGTTCTGCGATGGTGAAGCCGTGGTGGATGGGTGCTGGCTGGACGTGGTTTGTTGGGAGGCAGTTGCGGGGTTCTGCGATGGTGAAGCCGTGGTGGATGGGTGCTGGCTGGACGTGGTTTGTTGGGAGGCAGTTGTTGTGGCAGTAGCATTCCTAACTGAGAAAGGGAAATCAGAGTTACCAGGTTTGCTCTGGAGATTTCTCTCGAACGGAGGATGCCGTGCTCCGCGATACTGCGGGGGCATTCCCCACTCGGCCCAGGATGATCCCAGCACTAGGAGGGGAGGCCCGGTGGCAACAGGGTGGTTGCAGATAAGCCAGTAAGCAGAGGGCCCCCACGTCAGATCATGTTCATGCTCGCATCAGCCTGGGACCTCCACCTCCCCTCCCACCCCCCTCCCCAAGGGCCTTTCCCTGCATATGGAGGATGCCTGGAAGGTTTGGGGTTCAATACAGTTTTCACCCAGGAAATGCAGGTCCTGTCTAGGCTGGAAGACTCTCTGGTGACGGGAGATCTAGGGAAGAGAGGGCACCCCAGGAGCCAGCCCGATCCCCAGCCTGTTAGCAGCTCTCCTGCTACCTGGTGTTTCTGAGTCCCGGCTGCTGGAGACGAGCCCTTAGGAGATACTCACGGGGTCCGGGGAGGAGCTCAGCCTGCAGGTGGGGACAAGCCCAGTGTGCCCCGAGGCTCTCACTAAAGGGAGCCCAGCGTTTGTGGGGTCTTGTAACGTTTAATCATCTCATGGCTTGTTGTCTGCATTCCTAGCGCCTCCTGCCCCAGCTGAGAGCCACTGCATGGGGGGGGGGTAGCACAGGGCTCTGTCTGCAGGCAGCCCCCGAGAGCAACACACCCAGCACTGCCCTGCCAGTTCAGCCCTTCCCAGGGGCAGAGGCTGCTCAGGCACCGCCCGGCCTCAGGCTGCCCTGGAAATGCTGCCAGGCTGGGCTCTGGCCCTGCTCCCGAGGGAGGCGGGTCGGCATCCCACACAGCGGCTCTGCGCCCTGCAGGGACAGGCCGTGGTCTCAGGACTCGCTCCCCAGGGGCAGGAAGGCTCATAGCGTCTAACCCGTCCCACGGCAGCCCCACAGGGTTAGAGCAAGGGGGCCGTAGCCTGGCCAGGGCTTGGGCAACTTTGTCCCAGTGGCAGCAATCCTTGAGGGGACCACCTAGGGATCTAGGGCAAAATCAGTACTTGGTCCTGCTAGTGAAGGCAGGGGGCTGGACTCGATGACCTTTCGGGGTCCCTTCCAGCTCTATGAGATAGGATATCTCCATATAATAATAATATATGGAGATATACCTAAGTCCCCGACGGGCAACCCTGGTATAGCTTGTCCCTAGGGCAGTTTCTTCCAAGCCCCAGGCTGCCAGGGGTGGCTTCTGCCCCATCTCATGGCACTAGATGTTCTTGTTCTCCATAGAGAAGTGCCTAGTCTCTCCCCAACCCGCCCCCCAAGCAGAGAAATTCCCCCAGCTTCTTGGCCTCCCTGCCAGTGACTCAATCCTGAAACTGGTTCCTAGGATGCTTTCCCCACAAGAACACGGGGGCCTCGGGGTTTAGAGGCCTGAGCACGGGCCTGGGAGCCAGGAACGCCCAGATCCTAACCACTGACTCCCTGGGGCAAGTCACCTCCTTTGGTGCCCCTCTTTCCCCAGCCCTCCCCAGAGCAGCAGCGAGTATGGTGCAAACAGCTACAGGTCCTTCCAGCCCCCAGCCCTTCCCTGAAGCTGGCAGGTGTGTCACATACTCCCGTTTCCCCAGCAGGCACAGACTGGGGGGGGGGGGGGGAGACAGGTGTCTTCTGTTGCGTGCACAGCTGGGAACAAGTATCTGATCCTCCACCCAGGCTGCGCCCCACCCTCCCGGCTGATGCAAAGTCAATATGGACCCGCCCGCTTTATCCGCACCATCATGTTTGCTATTCCCAAGGTGCTGCCCTGTTGGCTGTGGGAGCAGCCTGTCCCCCCCCCCGCAGCAGAGCGGCCACAGCCCCGCACTTTCCAGCTGAAGGGCACCCCCATTTAAATGACCAGGATTCTGGACACGTAGGACCCCCAGGAAGGGGGACCATGGCCCACTTAGGGCAGAGGTGGATGCACCTGGGTGGCAGAACGGGTGGATTTTGAGAGGGAATATTTAGCCCCCCCCAGGACGTTTCACTCACACCCCAAAGCCCCAGCTCACTGGAAGACGAGGTGGACGGGAGGTCTGGAGTCACCTTTCATTGCTATGAAAACAAAACCTTCCATTTGCCCAGGCACGTGTATTTGGCCTCCTGGAGTCTGTGACCCACAGGGCTGCCAATCCAGGGCGCAAGTCCCTGGCACTGCTGCCACACCCCCAGCTCCTGAAGAGCAGAAGGGGAGGCAGTATCAGCATTTCACAGGAGATTCGTGGGTGCTCTCAGTGACCCACTCCGGCCTCCTGTGATCTCTTCTCCATGGCGCTGCACCAAGCTCTGGCCCTGTCCGATGCATCTCTGCACTCAGTTAAGATCATAAGAACGGCCACGCTGGGTCAGACCAACGGTCCATCCAGCCCAGTGTCCGGTCTCTGACAGTAGCTGGTGCCCGGTGCTGCCGAGGGAACGAACAGAACAGGGGGATTATCGGGTGATCCAGGCCCTGTCGTCCAGTCCCAGCACGTGGCAGTCAGAGGTTCGGGGACACTCAGAGCATGGGGTTGGGTTCCTGCCCATCCGGGCCAACAGCCACAGATGGATCCATCCTCCAGGAACTGCTCTAGTTTGTCTTTGAACCCAGTTATATTTCCAGCCTTCGTAACATCCCCTGGCAGTGAGTTCCACAGGGTGATTGTGTGCTGTGAGAAGTTAACTTAGTCTTGTCCTTCCCCTCAGGTTCTGTTCATTAAGAGGCCACCTTGAGGCAAACAAGTGGCCACCCCCTGCGATTTGACAGCGCTAAGAGTAACTGGCCCTTCAGAGTTTAGGGTACAGCAGTTTCCTTCACACGGGTCCCCTAGCACAGGCATCAAGTCAACAACCTGCCCTTCCACCACCGTACAGGGAAACAAGCCAGCAAGAGGCGCTGGTTCTAGGTAGAAGCTAAGGCAAGTGCTAATTTCCTGTTCAAATGATTCATTCCAGGAGTGATGCTGTTGAGTTTCAGAAAGGATAACGAGCCATTACTTGTTTTAGCCTGGAGGGTTTTCAGTTAACCACAAGCCAATTTGTTTGCAAGGTTGTCAAGGCTCCGCCAGCCCTTCCAGACACAAGGAATTATTACTCCATTTTTAAATGCCATCACTGTAACCCATGACTGCGCCAGAAGCCCTAAGCCCATTCAACGGCTGCCACACCAGTCATGGGAGGCAAGGCGGAGCCAGAGAAAGTCTGGGTACATTTGTGTTAAAAGTTTAAATCCAACCGGGGGAAGGCAGCTGAGAGCAGCAGCTGTCCTGGGCAGCTCAATGTCGGGCGGTTCTGCTGCCGGGAAATCTGGAGGCCCCTGGGACAGCGTCTTAGCCCTATCTCAGGGTGGGAGCAAGGCCCAGAGATCAGGTGCCTCCCCCACGCTCACCTGGGAAGGTTGTGTCAGACCCACAGACCTGAACCCTCAGTCCAGTGCCCCACAGATCGCCCTTTCACTCCTGAGTTCTGAACCATGAACCACTCCAGCCAAGCCCTGCCGTGGTAAGGAGCTTTGCCATTCACGCCATGGCTCGTCAGGCGAGAGGCCCACCTGCCACGTTAGGATACCAGGATGGTATCCCTGGCGAAGCGTGCCAAGCCACTGCCCGAGCTCAGAGCCTTGTATGCTCCTGGCCTGGGGCCTGTCCAGGCTTTTAATGAAATGCTGAGCACGTGGGATGACAATGCTGGAGGGGAGCTGGGCAGCACCATTAGAGGCAGCGTTCCAGCTAGGAAAGCCACCGCGGAGTCACAGGAGAGCAAGTGGGAGCGTTTGCAAGTTTTGAGACTTGGGCCATAGGGCAGGTTGGTTCCATGCAATGGTGTGGGGGGGGGAGGACAGGGCAGAGGACCCAGAACCTGCGGGGGGGTGGGGTGGGGGGATGCAGGATAGAGGAGATGGAACCTGCAAGACCTTCTGCTGCCGTGAGGCACCTGCTAAAGGCAGCGGGAAGCCATGGGCTGGCTCTGGCCACATCAGACAAATGCCCCCCCCCCCCCATTACCAACATTGCTGCAGGCACCGCTTGGAACCAAAGCCAGGAACTTTGACAATCACTTCAGCAGGGCACAAAGATCAGCCCTTAGGTGCACAGCAGAAGGGTTGTGACTAGCCGCCTCGCCACACGAGCATTCCCCACATTGGAGTCTGATCGCCAGAGAGAATCCCATGCAGCCCGACGCACGGCCCCAGTGAGACCATCCCTGGACGGCAGTGGGGACGGTGCGAATGGAAAGGGCTCTGAAGAGTCACAAGAGCGACTCAAGATCTGGAAAATCTGCTCTGTAGTGAGAGATGGGGGTGGGGGGGCACCTCTTCAGCCTCAGGGACTTGATCAGCTGATAGGCTCCTACGGGGGAGGAAGATTTCTCACACAGAGGGCTGGAATCTAGCAGGCAAAGGCAGAACGAGACCGGGTGGCTGGAAGCCGAAGCTAAACGCATTCAGACTGGACATAAGGAGCTCGTATTTCACAGGGCGGGCGACTGTCCGGGTCAGGCCCAGTGGATGTGCTGGATTTTCTGTCATTCAGCAGCTATAAATCGAGATTGGGCAGTGTCACGGAGCGTTGGGGGGACACAAGGCCCTGCACCCCCGGCTCCCTGCGATTCACCACGACTCTCAGCCAGCCAGTAACGCAGAAGGTTTATTTAGATGACAGGAACACAGTCCAAGACAGGTCTTGCAGGCACAGACAACAGGACCCCCCTCAACTAGGTCCATCTTGGGCTCCCAGGGCACCCCAGCCCGCCTGGGAGGTCAGAGCCCCGTCTGCCTCCCAGCCATCTCACCAACCAGCTTCCGAAACTCTCCCTTCAGCGACCCCTCCCACAGCCCTTTGTTCAGTTTCCCAGGCAAAGGTGTCGCCTGGCCTCCAACCCCTTCCTGGGTTCTCATGTTACGTGCTCAGGTATTCTCCGTTGGTCAGTCTCCCATCCCCCAGTGCACACTCCCCTGTCAGCATTCAAAGCCCACAATAAGAACAGTCCCAGTTCGTCACAGGCAGCTCTCCCCACGAGCTCCACCTGACATTCTGGGCTGGACGCAGGAATCGCTGCAGGGGGTCAGCCTAGAGCATTGGGTCTCCTCTGGCCTTAATCCATGAGCCAATAACCACTATTCCTGCACTGGACAGAGTGAATCCAGCAGGGCTGGAGGGAGCCCTGGCCCCACTTAGCCCAGCCCTAGGACGGAGAGGGGTCTGTACCGTGCAGGCCCCTGGGCATTGGAGCTCCGCTGTCCCTTCAGCCTGGCTTTACTGAGCAGGCAGAGGCTGGACCCAAGAGCCCCAGCCAGCAAGGGGCACAAGGAAACAGTCGGCAAGCGGCAGTGGCCCAAGGAAGCCCAGTGCACGCAGCAGATTTGCTCCGTCATCGGGGCATGGCCCAGTGGCGGGAGTGTTACACTCCAGTGTGTCACAGACAGCAGGACCCATGCAGCCAAGGGGCCTCGTGAGAAAAGCGTGCCCCATCCCCACGGTGCAGCAGCGCCCCCTAGAGTGCTGTGGAGAGAATCCTGCCGCAGTACCAGGGAACCCTCAGAGCAGCAGGTGCCGGGTGGGTTATGTGGCATCCTTTGCTGCTGGCTCCACACTGCCCTTCTCCAGGAGGAGACGTGCTGCCCAAGCCATGTTCAGCAACAGAGGCCTGTCCCCAGGGAAGGGGCAGAAAGCGGCCCAGTTTAGGGAGGGGAGCCCCCTCTCCATGGGGAGCAGAGTAAGTAACTGGAGGGTTGACTGCCTGGCTCTGCACTCCAGAATCCGCGACGGGTCTCAGCTCCCAAGCCCAGGACAGAGATGGAGGAGCAGAGCAGAGCCGTTTCTGAAGCAATGGTCAGCCACGAAAGGGTTAATAAGGCAGATCTTTCACTGCGCTTCCGAGCTGCCCAGTGCAACGAGGGGGCAGTTCTCTGCCCTCCTGGCAGCTCACAGCTGGGTCAGCCCAGGCAGGCACCACTGCCGTTGGAGAGGGGTGGTCTCCGGAGCAAGGGGAGCAACCACTACAGAATACACGGGGCCGTGCTGGAGGCAGGATTCCCAGCCAACGGGCAAATGTGGCAAACCTGCCCGACCAGGAAGACAGGGCCTCTGGGTCAGTGGGAATGGAGCCTACAAGTGCTGCTGTCAGACCTGCTGCATTACGGGCCTAGCTCTGCCCTTCCATTTTCAAGCCCCAGGAGGACGGCCCAGGGTCCAAGCTGGGGACCTGCAGAATTCGTTCACAAAAGGGACAGGCCGAGCACAATGAGCCTTTGCAACCAGCCAAGCGGGTTTGTCAGCGTCTGGGCGAAGTGAGCTGCAGGGCGCCAGCTCCACTTGCCAGTGACCTGCAACAAAAACAGTGCTGCTGGCTGGAAGGGTCACTGGTTAGTGCTGGGGGGGGGGGGGGGGGAGAACACGCTCACCCCCACCTCACAACACTGGGGTAAGGAACTCTACAGTGACTTTCTGAACACCCCCCTCCCCCGTTTCGTTTCAGGAACACACAAACCCTGCAGCACCGGGCACTCTCACAAACTGGGGGGGGGGGGGGGGCAGAGAATTGGTGCTGGAGCTGGGGGGCTGCCGTACCCCCTGGCTTGAAGGGGTTCCCATCATACCCAGGGTTTACAGTTTGGTTCATTGGCTCTCAGCCCCCCCCCTCCATTGTACACATTGTTCCAGCACGGGAGGGGGGGAACCTGGCTTGAGAACACCGGATATTGGTGCAGGAAGGGGGGGGGGGGGAGAGAGGCGAAATCTGCCTGGCCCCAGGGCAGAGTCTGGGAACCTTTCCGACGAGCCAGACTCTCCCTGGGGCGACCGGCACCCAGCCCCGAGAACTTTAGAATTAAAGTTTCTTCACGCCCCCCTCCGCGCTCGGGGGGGGGGGGGGGGGGGGGGGGGCTGACCCTGCATCAACTCACCAGAGCCCCCACCCCCCGACTTCCCCTTCCCGCTCAGAGGGGGGGGGGGTGACCCTGCATTAACTCATCAGAGACACCCCCCCCCGATGCCCCTCCCGCGGGAAGCAGGAAGGACGGACCCTGACGTGCGGGGAGGGGGCAGCCCCCGGGAGGGACCTGCCCCCCGCCCCCCGGGGCCGCCCCTTACCTGCGAGCGCCAGGCACAAGCCGCAGCCGATCAGCAGCCAGCGCGGGCCCCGGGCCATGCTGCCGCCGCTCCCGGACACCTGCCGCGATCCTGCCACGCAGGAGGTGCCGCACCTGTGCGGAGACCGGCGCGCCCCCTGCTGGGCAGCCCGGGTCCCTCCCGCCCAGCCAGGCGGCTGCAGCCGGGGCGGAGCCCAGCGCCCCGGGGCTGGAGCAGGGGCTGGGGGGCCGGGACTGCTGGGTTCTCGGCTCAGCTGGGGGAGGAGAGCAGGGCCTAGTGGTTAGAGCCGCTCCAGGGCGCCACTGCTACCCTCTCAGCCAGAGCCCGTCCCGCAGTCAGTCCCGGGGCAGAGCTTCCGGGAAAGCATCCAGTCCTGCTTTAAAGATTGCCAGGGGCATGGCCCCCCCTGGGTAAATTGTTCCAGTGGTTCGTTACCCACCCTGTTAAACTTGAACGCCTTATTTCCTGCGCGGACTCCTGCCTTCTGTTCCCAGCTCTGCTACTCATTTATGGTAGGACCTTGGGCAAGTCACTTCCCCACTCTGTGCCTCAGTTTCCCCCTCATTAGTATGCACAGGCAGCTGGAAGAATGTGTGCCAAAGCTTTCTCCTCCCCAGCCGTTACCCAGAGCTGGTGTCACCCACCAGCTCCCTCCATTTCCCACACCCATGGGTGACACCACGTGCTCAGTGTGTCCTGCCCCAGCTGATCCCAAAGCGGTTTCCTGTCTCCTCCCTTTCTGGGGGTGGGGTAGCCATGCCCTGCCGCAGTCTGGGATAGGTGTTAGTGGCCTGCAGGCCCCAGCAGCTGGTTATTTTCACGGGTGCCCTTTGGACCAGCTGCCTAGTTTCCTTGAGCCCCCTCCCTCTGGTTCAGGGCTAAATCCCTTGCTGAGGGAACGCTTTCCACACCCAGCAGGGGCTGCTCTCCTGGCCTTGCCTGGGGCCTGGAGGAGGGGATAGGCATCACGGTGTCTGGCTGTCACTCACTCCAGGGTCTCAGCCCCCCTGCCTGACAGGACCCTCCAGACAGCTCAGAGAGGCACCAGAGACCCAGCCTGTCCCGCACCCGCAGTTACTAGTGAGGAATGGCCAGGACGGAGAAGGGCTGAGTCGTGGCAGAGCCTGGCCATGACCTGACCTAGAACAGGGAGAGGCAGAGAGTGGGACACTGAGCTTCCTTCTCCCCCCACACACACTCCAGTAGGGCTCCTGGCACCATCCAGGGCCCGGTTGCTCACCTCTCACCAAGCCAGGCCAATCTTTTGCCCAGCACCACAGCCTACAGCCAGTGAAAAGCATTGTGGGTCAGTGCTGGAAATCTTTGATCAGGCAAATCACAACAACCCGTCCCAGCCAAAGGCAAGAGGCTTCCCCTTGGCTTTGTGATGCTGAATGTCACATCTGGAGTCCAGTCAGAAAAATGTACCAGGGATTAGGAAAAATGTTTATGCAAGGCTGGGAGGAAAGCTTTCTCCCCACAAACCACAGCCTGCTGGCTGTCCCAGAGCTCCCCCCCATCGCCCCCATCTCCACGCAGCCCGGGACAGCGACAGGGCAAACGGGGACAGCATTGCTGCATGCAAAGGGGGACTGCAGATACTAGCTCTGCCATTTAGCCATGTTTTAAGTTGGCTCGTCTGCTGTTTTAACGGGGGCATTTTATCTGCATTCCCAAGGTTGAGGCCCCCCACACACACACTCTCACCGACTTCCCTACGCTGTGGGTCAGAGCCTCAGGCCAGGAACAGCAGCTTCCTAGGTGGTCACACAGCTCATAGTGATCGGAACCTCCTCTAGACGCTCCAGTAATATGGGTAACGGCACTAGTACAGCAGAGGAGTAACTGGGGCCAGACTAGAGGACCCCCCCCCAGGGAGCACCCTACAGCAGGCGGAGGGCGAATGCACTGTCATCTCTAGCTGAAATGACTGGAACTCCACTCTCGAGAGATGACCTGTCGTCATCTTCCTGCCCGAACGCTTGTGCAGTGTCGCTCGGTGCTGTTCAAAGTCACTGTGCTCCACCCCAGAGGTGGATTGACTAGAGGACACAGCTATTTCTATAAACAGAGCAGAGCCTGAAACCCCTTCCACACATCACTAGTCCACATTCCCACAAGTAATCCTGGTGCTACCTGGCACCTCTTCCCTAGTGCTTTTCTGCAGCAGCTTCAAAAGCGCTTTACAAAGGAGGTCAGTATCTGTGTAACCAGGCCTGTGCTTCTCAGACAGCAGCTTCAAGGTGTGACAGAAATCCCCTCATCTCCGCAGGCCCTCCCCCCCCCCCCCCCCATTTCCCACTGGCAGGGCATGGGCTCTGCACTCGAGAAGCCAGGCCCCACATCAGCAGGGAGTAGCTCAAGGCAGCGCCCCATATGCGCTGACTCCACACTCAGTGCCTTCCCCAGCACATGACCCCAGAGCTGACCCAGCACAAAGAGGAAACGCAGATGGTGGAACCCAGCCCCATCTCCTTTGCCAGAGCGATGTTGGGCTGAGACTTCAAAGGCAGATGGCCACAGTGACCAGCCCCCAGTGTGACTTCACCACTGTGTCCCGTCTCATGCAGTCAAGCCTCCAGCCAGCCATCAATTAACTTATCCTACCTGGAGCCCCATGCACCCAGGCCCCATGGCGCGCCAGGGCCAGGGCTAGGCTGGGCCAGTTCTAGGGTTCCATTAATGGGGGGAGGGAAAGGGGGTATTCTGGGGACCTGGCTGTCACCATTTCAAAAACAACCACCGTGCCAGGAGCCCAGGGGCTAGTCAAAGCACTGAAATCTGGGATTAAGAGTTTACAAAAGTGTTCGTGATTTGGCTCCTGTGTCAGTATTTTGCTGTGATTTAGAATTTACAAGGAGACTGAAGACTTTCCCATTTGCAGCTGTTCCAATGCTGGACATCAGATCACCTTCTACGTGTTTCAGCCTGAACATTTTGGATCCCTTGAAGATAGTTTTGGGGGCAAATGTCCTCCCCCACCCCAGTTGCAGTGGGCCTACATGGGATGCATACAGGGAAGTCACCGCGGTGTTTAAAAGAGTGCCATGCCACTGACAAAGGGGCAGGGAAGGGGGGTGGATTTATGGGGAAAATGCCCATTGCAGCCTAGCCGGTCAGTGCACTGGGAGAGGCACTTGCCCACCAGCAGGTGGTGCCACCTGCATAGTTGTACAAAAGAGCACAGCACCTGCAAGCAAGGCCAGGCCTTCTGGGCAGCCCTGGGGTCCTGTCTCCTGTGCCTGTATGAGAGGAGAGCAGGCACCTGATGGTGTCACTATTAACTCCCATGTCCCCTGGGTTTGGGGGGAGGGCGGGGGAGGAGATTCTAGCCCTGACCCTTCTACCTGACCACACACCCCTCAACCTGACCTCACCCTGCAGTATCCCTGTGGAGGGCAAGAGGAAGCCACCTTGGCTCCTGTCCCCAGCTCATCCTTCCCTTCCCTGGGGCCTTCTTGTCATTAAACTGTCATCTGAACCCTGAAAAGTCCCTCAGCTCCCCGCAAGGCCAGCCCGAGTTGCTCTGCCAGGTGCCTGGGCGATCCCACCCTGTGGGCACTGGGTTTCTCCGAGTGCCCCAGGCCATCCCCCCTGCCAGTGCACACAAACCTGGCCCGTCACCACCGCCGCCAAAGGGCGGGCGAGTGAGCTGCAGGTGGAACGTGCACTCCATGCCCTGTGGCGCCTGAGGCTGGTGGAAGTGGACCCAGTGCCATCAGACACTCTGGGGCAGGGCCTGGTCCCTCCCCACGGACTGGGATTGCTTTCACTAACACCACAGCCCTGAGACGTGTTCTATTGGCGCTGAGCCCCAGCCGATCACGCAGACCGACGTGTGTGTTGTGCCTTTGGGGGCACCCTACCTGGTAAGACTGAGCATCCGGTAACAGGGTGGCTACGCCCAAAGATGCTCTCAGAGGAGCTCAGGGACTGGGGTGCACCCACCATTAACCTGTGAGGCAGAGAAAGGCTGGCAGAGCCCTGAAGAGACTGTTTGGGGGGCTCACAGACCACTGGTGCCAGGGAGCCGACACCCAGCTCAGCACAGTCCAGTCTGTGTCACTGAACCAGCGGTAACAGCCCTGGGCACCCTACAAACACTCACAGGGGGCTACTCAACAAGGGGGGGCACCCAGCCAATCTCCCCAGGCACCAGGGCAGGTGATCCTACAAGTGATGGGTGGGAGGGACGGACAGCTCAGAGCGCAAGCCCGAGAGGCAGGAATATCAGGGTGCTGGGTGCCTGTGCGTGGTGGGGGAAGGAAGACAGAAGTTTCCCACTCGGCAGCTGTCCAGGTAGCAGAGCACTTTGGCTGGTGCCCCATGGACAGCCGGGACAGAGGGCCAGTGCCATGAAGGACAGCCCAGGTCCGTGGCTGGTGGGCAGGCAGATGGAAAGGGAGCACTTGGAACCCCACAGGGCCATAGCAGGTGGAGAGAATGAAGCAATGAGGCTAGCACAGGTGGGAGATGAAGGCGAGGGAGAGCAAGGGGAGAAACCAGCAGCAGGAAGGTGGCAGAGACACTGCAGGCCAGCTCCAGGCTCTCAGGCCGTGGGGATTGAGCTGACCCCTCCACACTTTTGCTGAAACACAAAGCCAGGGCCCCAGCTCAAAGGCCAGGGTCTCAGCCTCGCTTCCCTTCAATAGAGGTTACCGCTGCTGGGCGCCTGATTGCTACACTCATTTAAGCACCACTCCGTGGATTCAGCCCCATCTCCAGTGCCCAAACCTGAACACGTCACCCAGTAACTTCTTGGGGACCCCAGGAACTAGTTTGTTTGCCTGAATGGGGACTGCAGATCCTAATCCTGCCATGGTGCTACCATCAGCCCATACGTTCTTGAACAGCACCTGTGAGCAAGGCTCTGGGGCCCAGGGTCATGGGGGAAGGGGAGGAGAGGAGAGAAGAGGAGTCTGGCTCCCAGGCAGAGTGATCGGTTCCACCATCCCTAGTTTCAGGTTGGCTTAAGGACGGAAGCATGGACAAAACCTCTTTAGACTATTTCACCCAGTCTGAGAAAAGCCTCTCTCTGGAGGCTGGGTGGGGATTAGTCTGACCCCTTAACCTGCAAAATAAGCAGTTCGGGGAAAGCTAACCAGCAAGTTCCTTCATTTTGGGGAAGCAAAGTTTATTCCTTTCCAGGCAAAGCCCCAAAGGAGGCTTTCCAGCTGTTTTATCCAACACAAGCTGTTCTCAGGCTGGGGAGCGCTGGCTGGGAAGTGGAGTCCCTGCTCTGGGCTGGCTTTGAGGTTTAATTTATATTGGCTGCAAATGGGTTTTTATTCCCCTCAGCTTTGTCGGCTGTTTAGACAAATGAGGAAAGTCTCCGTGCCAAGCAAGCTCCCAGCATAACTGATAAGAGCTTGAAACTGTCTTCCCCTGACTTTTGCCTCCAGGGTTTGGCTGGAGCAGTCTAATGTACAAGTTGCACCCAGTTGTTAGGACCACAGTGATTTGTCACCATTTCTTGTTCTAGGGAAGCACGGTGGTTCTGGGGTTGAGTGGTTGTTTTTAGACACACACTGAAAACAAAGATGTGATTAAAGGCTGCGTGACACTGATCTGGCATCCGTTCTTGATCGTGAACTCAGATTGGGCGCCTTGGGCTGCTGGTTTTGAAGAGGCTCTGAAAGTCGTACAGCTGCACCACCTAATGCACACAACCCGCCAAGCCAAGCAGCGATGAGGGCCAGGGGGCACAGGCTATTCAGGAAGCGGCACCTCCCAGCTGGCCAGTACCAGACCCGTGCTCTTCACAGGGCCAGAGCTGCTGGAAGTGCTTCCCCTGGGATCTAATGGGAGGCCAGTAAAAAGCCCAATAGATACACTTTCCGCAGGAACCAAGGAGGCAGCCCTTTGGGTCTGGCTAAATTCCAAACTGGGCAATTCCACCCTGCTCTCTGCGCCTTACCTGGGTGTAGTATTTTCAACACAGCACCTTAGCATGGGACATGCACGTGCTGTGCCCCGTTAAGCTGCTATTTCACCCTAGAGGTGGCCAAGTGTCACTTAGCCCTTCCCAAACTAGGTTTTATGCCGCGTTGATGCCGTACACTCCCCCCAGGGCATTCCCTAGACAAGTCATTACTTGGAAAACGGCTCCTCTTGCCAATTTTCTGTCTGTCACCATTTGGTAACAGCACTCAAAACGAATACTGCTCTTTTGTTCACTTCATTCCTGATGTCAGCACAGGTTTGGGAACAGAAGTTGGGGGTTCTCTGCTACAGTAAAGACAAGGCCGGAGACAACTGTTTCCTTGCTCCCATAAAGAAGAAGTGTAGCCTTTAAGGACACATTCTTTAAATATTTTATAACATTGTCTGGGAATGCTGAAAATAAAGCTCCTACCAACGCTGCCTTTCCCCTTGGCAAAGGTTCGTTTTTATTTCCCCCTAGGGCCTGAGCAGAGCCGGAATCCACCTCCCTGGGTGCGTTTACTGTTTTGATTGTGCACCCGTATCAGTGAGGTCAGCTAGCTCTGGGCCTTGCATTGCGCAACCAAGTACCCTATAAGCCATACACACCCCATTGGAGTCCTATTGAAAGTGGCTAGTTTTTAAAAAGGATCTCAGACCGCTGTGGAAAAGATAGAGGACTCCCCTCAGCCTGAACTGTACCATTAGAGTACTTCACCACCTACTTTCCTGGCCCTACGAAAACTAACCTGAACATGATCAAGTTAACCCTGGAATTCCTGTTTTCAAAATAGCTCCCTCGTGCTCCTTTAGTAAACAGCCTGGGATGAGCGGCCCCCACCAGGCTCACATGCAATCCACTTGGGGTGTGACAACATTTAATGCGACTTAAAACTTCTGGTAAAATTAGAACCTCGACCACAACTCACCTAATGAGCTGTTGTGGTCTTGATTTTGCAAGATTATCCCTTCTAGAAACCACCAACCCCGCTGTGGGTGATGTCAAATACTAAGACACCTCAGTATGAAAGTTTCATCTGGCCCACTCTTTCTGACACCGTTTAACACTTTGAAAAAGGCGTTTTCCTTTAAGCTCTTGACCAGTTTGCTGCAAATCTTAGTAAGGCAGAGCTTCCACCCAGCAAAAATCTTTTGGACCTTTCCTGTAATCTAGTATCACGGGCCATTGGCCAAGGCAACCTGTGTGTTTAGGGCTTCCTGAGAAGAAAGTTGCAGAGCTGTCAATTCCAATTAGCCAGAAGTCTATTTGCCTAGTCACAGGGTTTCTAAGAAATGAAGCAGCCCCTTACACTTCCATTTTCTATCTCAACTCATTTCCTTCTTTCTACCCCTCTTTATGCACGCCAGGCCAAGGGTGATGGAGCCAAGAACCTGACAGTTCATTTTTTTGCACCCAATCACCCCTTCAAGGCCTATTAATTCACATGACAGCAAGACTCCAGCAGTCACCGCCACAACTAACCAGCAGGGAAAGGCAGCCTGAAATGAACAAGCGGCCTTGCCACTGGACCAGGCGTCCTTACAAGGAATTGGCCGAAGTATGGCGTCTAACATTTCAGAGCACATCACCCCTCGCTCCCCCAAGGACAGTCACCGGTGATAGGTGCTCCAGGGCAAAGCCCTACTCAGCGGGAACCCAGCTAGGAAGACAACGAGGAATCCGGTGACACCTTAAAGACTAACAGATTTATTTGGGTGTAAGCTTTCGTGAGATTTTTTGACCCATGAAAGCTTATGCCCAAATACATCTGTTAGTCTTTAAGGTGCCTTGTTTTTGTGGGTAAGACTAACACCGCTCCCCCCTGATACTTGACAGCTAGGAAGCTCCTTCCTATGGGGGGTTTCAGAGTAACAGCCGTGTTAGTCTGTATCCGCAAAAAGAAGGTGCCACAAGTACTCCTGTTCTTTTTCCTATGGGGGCGCATAGATGCCGTTTCCACCATGGGCAGGAGGGGGGCGCGCTTGACACACATTACACCTCCACGTCACTTGCAGCTCAGGGCAGCGTCTCCTCCCTTCTGCAACAAGTAGTTCAGGTCAGGCAGAGGGGGCAGCCTCCTTCCCTCTGCCTTGTGAAGCACCACCCAGGCCAGCGCCCAGCAAGCACCCACCAAACCCGGCTCTGAAGGCAGAGCTCCCCCCTTCCTCCCCCAGCAGGAGACACACAGCAGACACCGTTCCTGGCACAAGACTTTACTGCACACTGGAATGTGGCGCCTCGAACAAGGGGGAGGAACATTGGGCCCAGTATAAACATAAATAGAGCAAAAACACTTCAAACGACAGAACACTTGAGCTTATCGCCTGGGGCCGCCCCAGGCCCGGCTCTGCCGAGGCGGAGCCTGGAGAGCTCTGCAGTCTCTTGATCCGTGCGCTCGGAGCCCGGGGGGCCGAGCTTGTCCGGGCCCTGGCGAGGGCAGGAGTCCGCGCCGCAGCGCTCGCTCGGAGAGATGGGTCCCGGCTGACGGAGCAGGGCCGCTCCTGAGTCCTGCGGCGCCCCGCGGAGCGCCCCCGGGCCTGTCCGGCGCCGCGCCCCCGGGCCTGTCCGGCGCCGCGCCGGGGCGCACGCAGCGTCCCCGCCCCGGCCGGGCGCTCAGTAGGCCGGCACCTGGTGTTGCTGCGGCAGGAGCTGGCAGCCGCTGTTGACGTGGCTCAGCACCTTCTGCTTGAGCTGCGCCACCTGCTCGCGCAGCAGGCTGGCGGTGGAGGCCAGCTCCGTGTTCTGGCTTTTGAGACTCTTCACCTTCTCCTCCAGCCGCGAGATGCGCTCCAGCTTCCTCTTGCGGCACTTGGAGGCGGCGATGCGGTTCCGCAGCCGCTTGCGCTCCGCCTTGATGCGCTCCTGCGTGTCCATGTCGATGGGCGACAGCGGCGGGCTCTCGCCGAAGCTGGGCACCTCGGGCACGATCTGCGGCTCGTCCTTGAGCGGCGGCGGCGGCTGGAGGCGCGGGTGCGGCGGGGCGCCCCCCAGCCCGGGCGGCGGCGGGTAGGGCACGGTCTCGGTGGCGTAGTTCACCGTCGTGCCGGGGTAGCTGCTCAGGTTGGCGTAGACCGGCGGCTCGGGGGGCGGCGGCGGCGGCTGGGCCAGGCTGGCGGCGGGGGGCAGGTCCCCGGGCGGGGCGCCGCCGCCCGCCCCCAGCTGGTTCTGCTTGTGCAGGTCCTCCAGCGCCTTGACGAAGCCCTCGGCGAACTCCTGCTCCTCGCTGGCCGTCACCTTGGGGTAGAGGAACTGGCTGCTGGTCGGCGTGGTGGTCACCAGCCCGTTGGACTGGATGATGAGCCGCTCGAGCTCGGGCGAGCCCAGCTTCAGCAGCCCCAGCTCGGCCGAGCTCAGCAGGGCCGGGCCCTCGCCCCCGCCGCCGGCCGCGCCCCGCAGCGGGTGGAGCGGCTGCCCGGGCGCCTTCAGGGCGGCCACCACCTGGTCGCTGAGCCCGAGCCCGTCCTTCTTCATCATGCTGCCGCCGGGGAAGGGCCGGGGGAGGCCGCTGCTGCTGCCGCGGGACGGGGCCGAGCCGCTGCCGAAGCCGCTCAACACATCGTCATGGTAGAAGGGTGTTTCCATCCTCCCCCGCCGGCCGCGGGGCGCCGGCTGCAGGGGGCTGCGCTGGGCGGGGGTCGGTCCCGGCCGAGGGGCCCCGGGGGGCGGGGCGGTCCCGGGCGCTGGGGTCGGTCCCGCTCCGGCCCCGGGCGCTGCAGGCTGGACGCGGCCCGCGCTTCGCTCCGCGCTCTCGCACACACGCGTCGGGGGGGCGCCCCGCGCCGCCTTAAATCCCCAGCGCCAGCCCGATGAGGTCACCGCGTGCGGCCGGGATTGGCTGCAGATGACGTTCTCGTCGGGGTCCATTTGCATGGGGGCGGGGCATGGCCGCCACGCCCCCCCCCCACTGGCGCCCCCGTCCCCATGGCGACCGGCCTGTAAACGGCACAACAGCGCGGAGCCTCCTGGGTTGATGTCATAGGGGGCGGGGTCACGGGGTGTTTGCACAGCGGGCCTGGCCCGGGATATTTATAGGCGCGCTGGGAGCTGCGGGCCTGGCGCAGGCACCCCCCAGCGGCCGGCTCAGGCACCCGCCAGCGCCCCGGGGTGCAGCAGGGAGCGGGACCCTCCCTGGCAGCAGCTGGATCCAGCCTCCTGCCAAACCCCATCACCCTGTGAGGCCAGATCAGCTGCTCAGACCTCCTGCTGGTCCCAGCCACCAGCACCCCCTCGCTAAAGCCACCCCCCCCACACACAATGAGACCAAGGGGTCACAGCCCCCCAGGACTGGACCGGTCCCTCCTGCACCCCCGCTAGCTTCCGCGGGCACGGGGGCTGCTCCGCCCATCTAGCATCAGGCCCCCGTTGGGTACCCAGCCCCAGGGGCAGTTCCCCTCCTCCCCCATTTCAAGGAGGAAGCAGGTGCCATACAGTCCAATCCAAACCTCACCTTAGCAGAGGGGGTGTTTTGACTTCATTTACCTTCTCCATGGTAACACATTGGTATAAATGAAGACTACACTGAACTGATGCCAGGCTGGAGGGCCATGGGGTGGTTCAGGGCTGGCACTTGTTCATTACAGGCTGATTCTGGGGGAGGAGGGTCTAGTGACATGCAATTACCTAGTTGGATGAAGGGGGGGGGGATTTAAAAAGCCAATAAAACTGGAAAGGAGGGAGCTGAGATTTCAGCTGTCACTTAAGACTAGAGCAATTAAAGCTCCATATAACATTACCCCAGAAAATACCCAGTGGTGCAAACAGGCAGGGCCAGCTAGGTCAGTGGCAAAACAAACCTTTCACTCACTAAGAGTTTTCAGCCTTCAGGCAAACACCTCATACCAGAGTAACCCACCTTCACTGCACAGCACAGCAGCCTTCAAACACCAGTGCCAGCATTCAGACTTCTGGCTAAGTCTGTCAGCTGCTTTATTGACCATTTCCTGATTGGGCCTTCAGGTCCCTGGCCTGCCTCCTTACTTCATCCGAAACACCTGTGTGGGAGCCAAACAGAGAATTAACTCCTTACTTGCTTGAAACCAAGATTGTCCTTTGCAATTTGCAATAAGAATAGAACAAATCTGAGACTGTTGTGATTCCCCCATTCAGTGTCTGTAGATACCAGTCGGGCTGGAGAAAGATTTCCTACTTTATCATGAATTGTGACTAGACGGTAAGAGACTAGTTCACCAGGGGTGCTGCAGAAGGATGTCACAAGCAGAGGACTATGGAAAAGCAACTGAACTTCTTTCATTTAAACAAGTTCATATTTGCTCCGCTGACTCGAGGAGACAGAGGGAGCAAAATCCCTCTGAAGCCCAGACGTGAGCTGGGATTGCTGTAGAGCCAGTATGTGCAGCCCCCAAGGAGTGGCCCTGCTTTTGTCTTCACCTGCCTCTGCTTGCCTGGAGGAAGTTGTCCCTGTGCAAGGTTGTTTGGGATGGGGGGATGTTCCCGGAGAGCTGTGTGTTCGACAGAACTGGAAGGACGCCCGACTTGGCCACTTCTGCAGAATCAGTGGCGGAATCGTCATTTTCGTAAAAGTTTCTGTATTCCAGAGTTTTGCACATACCTTTTCTATGCTTCTCTCTGCAATTGAAAGTCTTAGTCCAGCGCCCGCTAGGGCAACAGCAAAACTCCCAGTCAGAACCAGTGGGCTCCCTGGACCTGCTCCACACCGCAGAAATTCACAAAGCCCAAAGCTGAGGGGCTGGCTCTGTGCAGTTTGTGCCTGTGCTGGACTGCAAGAGGAGGCAGCAAAGGGTTAATATTACAGGGCTCTATTCAAAATGAAGTGTAACTCGTTTGGGGATGAAAAACAGAAACAGCTTCAGATAGGTGGGGCGGAGGCAGCCCTTTTCCTCCAGAAGGTTTGGGGGAGGCCTGGCCTCTTTTCCAAGCATGTAGAAGCTCGAGTGGTAAATCTGGGTTCATACAAACCCTCACCAGCTAATACAAGCTTATTCCTGCCCAAACTAGTGATGTTTGTGCCCTAAAGGAACCTGCATAGCAACCAGGCAGCGGGGCTGGCTGGCTTCCAGCAGGCAGAGTGCAGCGGCACTCAGACCGTCGCCAATATTTTCATTTCATTTTGTATTTATTGGCAATAAAGGATTGTACACAGCCCTTCCCCCCACCAGACTGTGGTTTGGCACAAACACGTGGGCTGGAGCCCGCAAGGCGAAGGGACGAGATCCTCTAGTCTGAGCTCCTGTTGTGCGCAGGCCACTAGCCCCACCAGCCGAAAGGAGACCGCAGGAGGCTAGGCTGTATGTGCTACAGGCCGAGAGTAGGAGGGGTCGAGATGCGCCCGAGGCCCCGCAGGGGCAGGGAAATGATTGTGAGATACACCCAGATAATCCAGGCAAGTGACCCGCACCCCACGCTGCAGAGGAAGGTGACCTGCCGGTCTGACCTGGGGGGAAATTCCTGCCTGACCCCACACATGGTGACCAGTTAGACCCTGAGCACACGAGCAAGAACCAGCCAGCCCAGCTCCTGAGAGACAGACTGCTCAGTGCCCCCCCATAGCCCTGGCCCTGCCCATCCAATGTCCTAGCTCCAGCCAGAGCCATCCCTGTGATGCTTAGAGGAAGGAGCTCAACCCTCCTCCCCCAGAATCCCCTGGGAGGGATCCCTTCCTGACCCCTGCCGGTGGCTGGCTGAAATGCTGAAGCATGAGCCAACCTAAGACATAGACCCCAAGTGAGCCCCAGGCTGTTGAGCTCTGCCCCCCAAGTGCAATCAGAGCTTTGTCGTGAGTCCTCTTGCAGTTTCATCTGTCCCCTCTGGCCTTACGGCCCGGCCTGCTGCTGAATCTCCTGATTGTAGAGCGCTCAGAAAACATCAGGTGCGAAAGGACTCCTCCTCTCTCGCCCCTCACAGAACCAATTTCTGCTTGTCAGTGGGGCCTCACTACAATTCAGCCCCAGGCCTTTCAGCACAGAAAGTCTCCCAGAGGAGCTTTATGGCCTTATATGGTTCGGGCTCTAACTACCGCCTCTGTCCCCTGCGCCTCCAAGGTCAGCCGAGGTGCTCCTGCTCTCAGACCCTAGATGTGAACATCTGGCAGCTGCTGACAGGCCATTCTCAACAGAGGCCCCTTGACTCTGCCTCTTGCTTCCCCGCTGACCCCCCAGAGCCCCCGTTTGCTAACCTTGGGCGTGGTGCGAGGCCTTTGCCTGAGGCTGGCCATGTGGGCAGGACGTTAAGGCTTGTGGCTCAGGTTACCGGTTGGAGAAACTGCCGCTGAGTTTCTGCGTTCTATAGCTGTAAAGTTCAGGAATGGCTTTTTCACAGCCAGCTGTAGGCAGGACCATGTGGAAGGTGCAAGGCGATGAACTGTAGTTTTGAATGACTGTGGATGCCCCTAGGGTCTTAGGCAATGGGCGTGCGTCTTTCAGCAATCTAAATCCAAAGATAGACTAGCTAACCCGGGCTTAGGCCGCAGTCTCTGGCATTGTGAACGCTCCGGGATGGCCATCCTGCAGTGCGAGTGAGCGTCCCAGACACGAGTTAGTGCACCACAAATAGCCGTGTGGACGTTGCAGCTCGGACTCTCCAGCTCACCCGACCCCCTAAGTCTGAGCTCGGGGCTAGCCCAGGTGGCCGTCCAAACTGCAGTGTCCATGCTGCTGTTTGTAGCGTGTTAGCGCAAGCCAAGTTCATGTGAGTCGATCTGCCTGCGTTGGGAGGCTCAGTCCCGGCACCAGTGCAGACATCCCCTGAGGATCCTCCGTACACTGTACCAGTGCAAATCCTCCGCACTTCCCTGCGTGGCCAGTGATTGGTCTCAGGCTAATCTCCATTGTACAGACATGGGACAGAGATGAACTGACCTGGCCAAGGCCACAAAGTGAGTCAGTGACAGAGAGTGGGGGAGTGCTTGGCGCCCAGTGTTCTGCTTAGTGAAGGACACTCACTTCTGAGCAGCACAGCGCAGTGCGGATGGGACATGCTCTTCCCGCCACAGAGGCAGCTGTTTTCATTGCCCTGGGTTTCATGGTGTTCCAACTTGCCTGGACGTTGTTTTCGTTCTCACATCGTGACAGGCTCTGTGAAGCTAATTGTGGCCTCGTTTCGTCTGGGCTCTGTAATTGGGTTGCCACAGGGCGGCACGCATCACAGCCACAGCAGCCCTGGCCATGCCAACGCTGTGCCAGGGCTCGGCCCCGTTCCAGCCCACAGGGAAGCAGAGCGCTCAAGCAGCAGCTATGTGGCCAACTTAAGTACAATGTCTGCTATTTCAAAGCATGATTTTCCAGACCAAAATGCCTCGGTGGGCCGAGCTGTTCTGAGCCACTCCAAACTAGCAGGCCTGGACAAATCGATATATCTACACACAACTCCAGATCAACCCTCAGGACCCCAGGGCACGTGCAGGGCTGACACGGCTCAACGGACTGACATCTTTTGTGGATGTGCAAAGGAACATTCTCACATGGGCCGAACACCTGCAACACAAGTCTCAGGCTAATGCAGTTTGTCATCCTTGCCTGTCTCCTGGCATTGCCAGGGCTCTGCGTCTGCCTTGTCACGGGGGCCAGATCAGGGGAGCTATCGCTGCAAGTCACTCTGCTAGCCCAACAGGTTTGCCCCACATCCCCGGCACACCCATGGTGCTCAGAGGCAAGACAGTGGAAATACACTGATGGAGAGCACTAAACCTTAGCCTGGAATTTAGACTTTTTCCAGGAATGTGTGGTCCCACTGTGACTCCACAGAACAGAACAGCACCCTGGGGTTAGGAGGGCATGCAGCCGGCCAGGGGAGAATGGCTGCTGACTCCTAGGATGACATCCTGGGTGCACTGGAGGCAGTGGCAAAACACCCCAGGGCCAGGATTTCACCCCCGGCTTTGTGTTTGTTCAGCAGAGTTGCCATTAGTTCAGGCTACTTTTAAAAATTAATGATCTGAGCCCCCAAGTAACCCAGGGGCCTGGGTGCTGCCCCCCTAGTGTGCAGCAGAGTCCCCCATTCAGCTTTCCAAGGGCCCTCCCCGGGCGTGCAGGGCCAGTGGGATCTGTCCCTGACTGAGCAGAGCCCAAGGATTCAGGAAGCACAGGAGCAAGGCCTTTGGCATGGTAAGAAGCATGTGATGCAAGTTACAGGAAGGGGAGCAGGAAGTGCCAGTTGGCTCAGCCTCGGGCAGTCCAGCAAACCTGCCTGGTGCCCCAGAACAGCTGAGAAGCGCTGCACCATGCTAGCAGCACTGTAGGATCGAGACCATTCCCAGGCAGGCCTGAAGGTTACTCCTGGGGTTGCTGAGGGAGTTTTTCTTCATCAGTTGTGAGCTTTACACTGTCCTGCTACATAGAGCCAGGAGCAAGGGGAAGACTGGACAATAAATAACAATCCGCATGGCCTTCGGAGGAGTCTCTTGTACCTCAATATGCTCCCCACTGCCAGGCGGCAGCTTGGGCACGGCACGCAGCAAGTCTTCTTAGCATGCCACTCACTCGAGAGGGGAAAACAAAGCGATTTCCCCGCGTTTGCTGCAGATTGCAAAGGCCAAGTGGACATGCCAGAGTGCCAAGGCTGAGGCTGCAGGACGAAGTCCCTGGAGCCCGGGTCGCCATCAGGGCCTGCAGCAGAAATCCAAGAGGAAGATCTCAGAAAACTTATTCTGGAACAACAGCCCCATCTTGCCTGTGCATCACAGAGATGACGTCTGCCCTGCCCCTCGCTGCTGCTTTGAGTTTGGCGCCGAACAGGCCCCAGCCCCGCTTTGCTCACCTCAGACTTTATGGTTTGGATTATTTGCATTAAGTCATGTCTGTCTGAATGCTTGTGCCTCATGACCTCACTCCCAGGTCCATGCAAAGCCCTAATAAAGCTTCACAGCTTACAGTCCCCTCCATTCACACCCATACAGAGCGAGCTGCTGATGTGCGGCCCGAGGGGGTTCATGTGCTCCGAGCACTGCCCCTGCCTGTCCCTTAGCAATGGCTGTCAGGGTTTCCAGCTCTACAAACCTGGGGATTTATAGAACAGCCATGAAGGCTGAGAACTGGGGGTACAGGGCTTGGCAATTGTCACAAGTTGCCCAGACAGCATCCCAAAGCTGTTTTCAAGCCATCCCAGCTGAGAAGCGCAGGCCCCGGGCGGGGTTAGAATTAAAGGGGTCCTTCCGAGCCTGGTTTTACGACTCTCTCGTGACTTGGCTCTGCTGACCATGGAGGGGTTGGGCCTGGTGCCCACCTCCTGCCCAGCCCATTGGGCCCCCATGTCCCAGCACAGCGCCAGGCTCTGCCCAGCTGTGTGACAATCCTGGAGACAATGCATCCAGAGATGGGCTCCTCCTCCTTGGAGGGCTTTTCCCATGTGCAGGGCCCCCCGCTGTGCAGAGGGGCCAGCCCGAGGCACCCCGGTCAGCCCCGCAGGGGCTCGGTGGGGAATGGGGGGGAACGCTCAGCCAGAGGGGGAGGGGCAAAGAGGAGAAAGCAGCAAGGTGAGGGGGAAGGGGAGGAAGGGGAGATGGGCTGGGGAGGGGAGATGGGGGGCAGAGGCAGAACGGGGGGGGGGCTGCTCTCCTTCCCTTTGCTCTGCTCTCTCCTCTCTGTCCAGCTCTCACTTTCGCTCCTCCCCAGGGGCAACCTTCCCACACCCCAGGGGTGCTCCCTTGTCAGAGCAGGCCAGAGACACCAGAAATGACTCAGCCACCTTCCCCAGAGGCCGTCCATGGGCAACAACGTGCAGCATCCCTGCCCAAAGGTTGTTGTGTGGGCGCAGAGGCGGGCAATATCCCACGGTAGGTGCCCACCACTCTGGTCTCTCCTCCCCAGGCAGGCTGGTAGCCATAGGAGAGAGATCTCCAGCGAGGTCGGGCTTTCAGTCCAGTCAATTGACTCACTGTAATTTGATCCCCCCAGCTAGAAGACCTGACCATCTTCTTCCCTTTATTCCCGGGGGAATGCTGGGAATACAGGACAGCCGCGTCAGCACATGCCCAGCGTATGGTTTGCAAATCTAGGTTGTGTTGCCTTTTTCCAGACACAGCCCAGTGAGGCAGGATCTGTTGCACTGGTCCAGTTACATAGACTCCATCGGGCGCACGGGGGCTTTGTTTTTGAAGGTAAATAAACTATCCAGGGAACGTTAGCTCAAGGCCACTGGAAGTTATAGCCCAGGAGAGGGTGCCAAGCAAGGCCAAGTTCTTGAGGCATAAGAATGCAGCTGGGGGAACAAAGGACCTGGTGCGTGGGGACTATCTGCTCAGGCTGTGGGAAGTACCAGCTGGGAATGCTAAGACCATGCAGATTCTTGGGATCAGGTTACCCAGGAAGAAAACAGCAGGCGGCGGGAATGCTGCAACCTCTGCCTAGTCATCAGGGAGTTTCTGAAGGACTCCTAGAAACCAAAAGCAAAGCCAGCCACAGCATCGCACACCAACTCCTTCCCCAGTGCCTGAGCTGGGAGGCCAAGGGGAGGCCGACAGCATATTCCCGGCTCCCAGAGCTTGCAGGAGGAGGGCTTGATTTCCAGAGTGCGGAGCGAGGGCATCTCCCGCTGAAGTCAGTGCGGGGCTCACGTCTGGAAACCTGAATCCACTGAGCTCCCCAGCGAAACTCCCCTGGGCCTCTCTGGGAGCAGGAGCCGGTGCTGAGTGCTGGAGTCTAACTTGCTGCTCCAGCGAGTGGGGAGGGGAGGGGGCTTCGTCCCAGCGCACAGGAGTCTCCTGAAAGCCCAGGCTGGCAGAGCCAGCGCTAGGCCTGCCTGCCATACCTGGTGGGAGGCGGCCTTCAGCGGCTGCTCTCTCTGCCTTTGGGGAGCTGTGGTCAATGTTCAGGGTTAGGAGGGGGAGTGGGGAGCCATGGGGTGCGGTGTGCTCAGTGCAGAGACCGCACCCAGCTTTATGGCTCTGCCTCAGCTGGCCCCGGGCTGCCCAGCCGAGCACCAAGCCAGGGTCTGGCTGGGACTGCGGGCTGAGAGCCAGCTGGCTGAGATGGGGGAGAGGCCAGAGGACCAGGCCTAGGTAATCGCAGTCCCCTTGTGGGAGATTCTGGGCCCGGCCTCATTCTCCATGCAGCTGTCAAAGTCCAGCTCCAGCTGGATCTGCTCCCCCCGCCCCATGCGAAGGAGATGGGGGGGGAGCCCCTGGCAGGGCCGACACCCCGAGAACCCCGTGCCTGGGAATTTGCTGACCCCTCGGCCCAGAGCAGCTGCCCTCAGGTCACACTGTCCCGGTGAGGGCGTGGGGCAGGCAGGAGCCAGGCTGTGGCTGTCTACACTAGCTGGCTCTGGTTGCACGTGGGCACAGTACTGCTGAGCGCTTGTTCCTCTGTGGACTGGGATTCCCAGGAATCACCAGGGCAATGGCGAAGCAGCTTCCTCCTAGTTTAAATCTAGATAAATAACTCCCAACCCCGCAGCAGGCTCCCCAGCCACAGCCCAGCTACGCAGGGCCAACCCCGACGGGGCTGCTCCGCCACCAGCCTTGTGCCAGGGGAGCAGCTCCTGTCCCGCTCCGCCTGCTTTCAGAGCCCTCCAGCTCAGCAGGTCAGACTGGTGAGCCGCTCGGCTCAGGGCTCAGCGCAGAGGGGAGGGGAGGCTCCCCCGGGGAGGGGGTTGGCCTGTGACGCCCAGCTCTGCACTTTATCAGAAACAGAAACATTCGAATAACAAACCAACTTCCTCTCCAGGCTTTGGCGCTCTCTGGCTTCCAGGAGACAGTTGATTTCACTTCCTGTTTTGCAGCAAGAATGTTCACATTGCCCCAGGTTCCCAGGTGGAGGGAATCTGGCCTCGCCCATTGCCCTGGGAAGAGCCAGCCCCCTTCTCGGCACGCAAGGGCCGCATGCTGCTTGTGCGACGTAGCGCAGGACCGCGGGACGGGGAGGGTTGGAATGCAGAGTTCCCGATTTAAGGACCAAGGGCTGTTTTCTGGCATCCTGGGTCTGTGCACGTCAGAGAGGGGGAGAGATTGGCAGCTGCTCGCAGCACGGAACGTGATACCACCCCGGGAGAATTTAGCTACCCTTGATTTGTGCACGGCTGATGCCCTTTGCTCTTCGGAGTCCTCACACATAGGGTCTGCAGCAGGCCTCAAAATCCCCTTGGTCTGCTCTGAGTGGAAAACCGAGGCGAGAGAAAAGATCCAGTCCCCAGCCTGACCACAACTGCAGGGTGCAGGCGCGGCTGCCCATCTGAGCCGGGCAGGCCAGCAGCCTCCAGCCTTGGCAAAGGCTGCTGCTGCCCCATGGCCCCTCGCCAAGCGAGTGAGCGGAGGGAAACGTGGGCTCTGATAAAAGAACAAAACAGGCATTTCACAATAAGGGCCCAATTGTGCAAGCCTCCTTCACACACCAGTCCCAGGAACACTGTGTAAGTGCCCCCCAGGAGGGCCAGCCCTCAGCATATCATTGCTAGTCGTGCAACACCAATGACCACGCTTGTGCAAAACCATCATTTCTGACTCTGATGCCTGTGCTGAGAACAGCCTGGTGAATGCACAAAACCAACCAGCAGAGACACTTCTCTGAGCCCAGAGGAATAAACAGCCGGGTGGGTTTAAAGCTGGATCCAACAGCCACTGACCACCCTGGGGAGGCACGTTTTCACATCAAGGGGCTGCTCCAAAGTGCCAATCAAACCTGCTCTTTCCCTGCCCCTCCGGCAATACTCAGAACTGGAGCAGTGTCTCAAACAAGCCTCCCGAAACCATGCGCTGGTCTGGCCTGGCCTGGCTCCAAGCACTGGCCAAGGGGCTGAGAATTGGCTAGGGAGCTGGAAACGGCAACCCGCTGCAGTGGGGCCTGGCAGGGCTCAGTGGCGTGGGATCATTGAGTGAATGGTCTGCCAGGGGGGTAGGTAGCACCTCATTGCATTTGCAAAGAATACGAATTTGGGAGGAGTTGCAAGAACCAGTGAGGACGGCAAAGTAGCCAGAGACAGAACCACGGAGATCCCCCGGCTGGAGGCAACCCACAGGGCTCCAGCGATGCTGCTTGGTGCCAGCGGAAGGTCTGGAGTGGAAAGAACCCCGTGGGTTTCACCCTGGGAAAGGGGAAGAAGAGCCATCTGATGGGAGAAGGGGGTGTCGCTGGGAGCAGGTCCCAGCAGGCCAGTGTGTGGGGCTGACAGTGGGCAGCAGTGACCTGCGAACACACGGCCCCGCCCAGGGGAAAGCCAAGGGGGTGATGGAGGCTGCTGAGGAAGAGCTAAGGGACCCAGCTATGAGGGAGGAATGTGGGTGTCCCGTCAGGATCTCAGGACACAGGCTCACGGGGAGGGAGCACTGCCTCGCCATGCCCCCGAGAGCAACTGTCTGAGACATCTGGCCCCGCTGCACACAGCTGCAGAGCAGGGCTCCCAACTTCCCCCATGCCGGGGTGGGAAGGGGCGAGTGCTGGCGACCCCCGGTGGAGCAAAGGCTGCAGGGGACAATGCTGCCTTGGCCCTGGGGTGGGTCTTGACCTGCTCAAAGATTCGCTCCATCTCCCTGGTCCTCTCCAAACATCTCCCTCCCCGGGCAGGGAGAATAGCAGGGCAGATGCCTGGGGGGGAGGGGGGGTGCCACTGGCCCAGGGAACCAGCTCCTGTCCCGGGCCCCGGGAGGCTCGGTTAATGGGGCGGGAGATGGAGTCCAGCAAGACCTCGGCCATTGGCAGGGGAAGGTTTGACCAGTCCGCAGCCAGCAGGACTTGCCCGGCTTCCCCCTGGAGGACCTGGCCTCTCCGTAAGGGCTCCCAGGAATGGATGCGGGGAGCTCGGCACATGCTAGTGTCCACTGGCTTCCGGCCTGGGCCATTTGCTCATTGTTATGGGTTGGGCGGCGCCGGAGCCAGTGGATTTATGCCTCTCCCTGCAGGGGGGAACTCTCCTGTGCCAGCAGCACATTCCCAGACGGCTTGCAGGCTGGGGGCACATGGAGCTGGGGGTGGGCGACGGGAGCTCCGGGAGGGCAGAGACGTGGGCCCAGTGACGGGGTCAGGGCTGGGCTGGCAGCGGTGCCCAGCCATGGGTTCAAGCATCACCTTGGGATGTGGATCCATGGGAGTCGGGGTCGGGGGGGGGGGGCAGCTGCATATGTCCACCCGGTACCCCTGCCTGCCCGGACCCCGGGGGCAGGGAACCCATCACAAGGCCAGAGGGGCCGTGGTTGTGCTGCATGGGCTGCGGGTGGCGCTGGGTCTCTCAGGGCAGCGTGGGCGGGCGACTCCCAGCCGGGCTGGCGAGGGGCTCGCTGCGGGGGGGAAGGAGTTAAGCTCAGGCCACGCTGCGCGTCATGGCCAGGCCAGGGCCTGCAGGCGGCTGAGGGGGTGGATCGGCGTCAGCCACTGACGTCAAGGCCCCAGCTCGGCGCTGCGGTGGGGGAGGCGGAGAGCGCAGCTTGCAGTGGATAAAATCCCCACCCCCGGCAGCAGGGAGGAGGGCCCGGGGGCCCCAGGGGCCAGCGCCGCGCCTGCCCTGCGCACGGGGAGAAGGGAGCGGTCGCTGCACAGCCACAGAGCAGCCGTTCTCCAGAGCGGTGCCAGCGTGGCCACACGGCGCGGCTGGGGAGGGACCGGGGCAGCCCCCAGGCCCGGGGGTTCTGTGCTGGGGCCCGGCGCGGGGCCTTCACGGCCCTGTTAGCACGAGCGTCTCCCCCGCTCGCTGAGACTGTGCTGGGGGAGGGGAGCCCGTGCGCTCGCCTTGGACAGGGCGATGCAGAAAGTCCTGTGGGCTGAACAGAGAGCCGCAAACGGGGGCTTGTCAGTGACGTGCACACCGCGAGACATACACACACACCCCCGAGACATGCACACACACACACACCGAGAAATGCACACGCACACACACACACCCACACACCAAGACATGCACACACACACACACACACACACACACAGAGAAATGCACCCCCCCCGAGACATGCACGTACACACACACACACACACACACACACACCGAGAAATGCACACACACACCCACGAGACATGCACGCGCACACACACACACACACCAAGACATGCACACACACACATCCTGAGACATGCACACACAACCCGAGACATGCGTGCACGCACACACACACACCGCCAGACACGCACACACACACACACACACACACCGAGAAATGCACACACACACATACACGAGACATGCATGCACACACACACACACACACCGAGACATGCACACACACACACCGAGACATGCACACACAACCCGAGACATGCGTGCGCGCACACGCACACACACCCCGAGACATGCACACACACACACACCTCGAGACATGCGTGCACAGACACACACACACACCCTGAGACATACACACACACACACAACCCGAGACATGCACGCACACACACACACACACCAAGACATGCACACACACACACACACACCGAGACATGCGTGCACACACACACACAAGACATGCGCGCGCACACACCCCCCCGAGACATGCACACACACACACACCCTGAGACATGCACACCCACACCCTCACACACCGAGACATGCACACACACACACACAGACATGCGTGCACACACACACACAAGACATGCACGCACACACACCCACACACCGAGACATGCACACACACACACCCCGAGACATGCACACACACACACACACATACACACCCCGAGACATGCACACACACACCCCGAGACATGAACACACACCCCAAGACATGCACACACACACACACTAAGACATTCACACACACACACACACACTCTGAGACATGCACACACAGACACACACGTGCACAGATCTACATCATGCCCCCCTGCTGCATGCGCGGGGCTCCCCGCCCCACTCAGCTCTCCTGGAAAGGAAGCTGGACGGGGGAAACGTCCACACCAGGATTTCATGGTTCCACTTTCTGGCTGTGACCCGGTTCCCGTGGGCAGCCCCTCCCCCGCAAGGGAGGCCGGTCCTAGGGCCCTGAGATGAGAGGATGATCGATTGTCCCCTGGGCGTGGGGGGGTAACACAAGCCAGGGCCTGACTGTAATTGGAATCACATGGCCCGGCCACACGCTGGCTGCCCTCAGCCTCCCTCCCGCTGAAGCCGGGGCTGCGGGGGGCAGGCTGGGGCTCTGCCCTCCCCTGGGTCACACGCAAACAAATTGGTGCCTGATCCCGGCGGGCGTGTCGTGGCGGTGCCGGGAGCCAGGGGATCGCGAGCCATCAACGGGGCCCTTCCCCCACTGACCCCAGGCCCTGGCCGATGAAAACCATCCATCTGTGGTTATCGCCCGGCCCGGCGATGCCGAGCGCAGGGAGGGGGCAGGGGGCCGAGTGCCAGGAGAGCCGGGCTGGGACCAGGCCTCTGTCAAATCTCAGTGCTGCCAAGCACGTGTGGCACAGAGAATTAACCCCTTCCTTGCTGGTGCCCGCAACCTGCTGCCTGACGCCGTGAGCCCTGGGCCAGCGAGGGCCCTGGGCAAAGGCAAACGCCAGGGCTGCCGGGACCTGGTGCTCGGCCCTTGCGTTGCCTCCCTGCCTTTGGTGGTGGCGAGGGCCTGTTGCACGTGGCTGCTGCCCTGTGTTCTCTGCTCCTTTGGGTCCCTTTCCGCTGCCCCATCGCCCTCCAGCTGCAGCCGTTCAGCACCCAGCTTGCAGGAGGCAGCGTACCACGGGGAGGAGCCTCCCTGGGGAGCTGCCGGGGCCCCTCTGTCTGTGGCTCACCCTGCAGCCCCGCAGGGCCTGATTCCTGGGTGCCTCTGCAGGAGATTTGGGGAGTTAACTACGAAAACCTTTGCTTCCAGCATCTTCCCTCCCTTCCTCCAGCCCTGACCCTCCTCCTGAGAGCAAGCCAGGCTTGGGTGCAGGTGTGATAGCCCTGGAGGGCTGGGCTCCAGTCCTGATCAGGTCACATGTGCACTGAGTTGTATGGTCTCAGCTTAATCTCTGCAAGGCATTTATCCACCTCCGCCAGACTTTGCAGTGAGGCTGAACCAAATGGCCCAGTAACCCCCTAGACTGGGTGAATGAGGGGGGCTGACAATGGGGGTGGGGTGCGTCAGCAGCACTACATGGGCCTGCAGACCCCACCACATCCCCCCTCCCCCCCCGCGTTACACGCTGCACTGGGTGCAGGGGCTGCAGGACAGCTGAGGGCCCTTTGCCTGCCCCTGTTATTTGGCAGAGGCATGGGGTGGGGCTCAGGGGCGCTCTCCCCCATCCTGAGGGGCCCTGTGGAGAACTGACGTTGACAACGTCAGGAATCCCACTCGCCGGGTCCCCCCGTGGCAGTCTGTCCCCAGCTGGGATAACGGTCTCTGCACAGAGCATGGGTCCCTCAGGCCCCACTTGCCCAGGGAGGTCCGTGATGCAGCCCCACTTACGCTGGCACCTCGGGGCTGAGGAGCGCAGGCGTGCTGGGCCCTGTATCTCTGGGACCCGTGGCAGGGCCGAGCTAAGCTGAGGGAGCAGGTCAGGGCTCTGCCTGGGCGGGCTCCCAGCTACACGTGTGTGCAAGCAGCAGCAGTGGGTTTGGTGGTGAGCCCAGACGGGCCCTTTCCCCCTGTAGGAGGCTGCACCATTTACTGTAACCCAGCCTGCCCTGTGAGCTGGGAGCACGGCAGGGCCCGCTCAGCACATTCACTATGACTCGCATCCTCTGCCCTTTCATCTCGTCAATAGTATCTGCAAAAAATCCCTCCCGCTTCTAAAAATAGCGGCCGCATGGGCTGTGAAAGGGGAAGCCACGGTGCTGGGATGGAGCGTGTGAGCGCCCTGGTGCGCAGAGCGCGGAGTGTGGCAGCATGGCAAAGGCGACAGCTCGATGGAGATCATGGCACAGAGGGGGCACGTCGGGTCTGGTTCACGGCTTGGAAACAAACGTAGCCGGTGATACCAACGCTTGGTGTTAATTAGCTGTGACCACCCCCCATGGGCTTCATTATCACTACTTTGCAAATGGGGAAACTGAGGCACGCAGCAGTGAGGTGATCTCATTTGCCCAGTGTCCCCCAGGAGGTCAGCGACAGAACAGAAGCCAGGAGTCCTGACTCTCACCATCCTGTGCTAACCTCTGCTCCACATGTGCCCTCTAATCCCCTCCCATCTATCCCCCTCCCCTGCATGGTGTCCACCCGCCTGCCCCCAGCACCAGCTGAAACCACTGGGAGTCGCATGGCCGTGAGCTGGAGTTTGGCCAGGACAGCAGAGCTAGCCCCTTGCCTCTTGGGAACAGCCCCACGGATCCTGAAGGACTCCCCCTGCTCAGACCACGTGGCTTCCAGAACAGGCCCTAGCAGCTGGGGTCTGCACTGAATGTGTGGGGAGAGCGCCCCCATCCCGCTCCCTGCAGCACAGGCCCCCTAGCCCTGTCCGGAGCTAGGGGGCCCAGTGCCATTGCCAGTGACTGTCTTTCTACGGCAGGGTTTTCTATAGGGCACATTCTAGCGCTGCCCAGCTGAGACCCCAGCCTAGGCAGGCCATTCGCCCGGGGGGAACCCGGCCAGTCCTGCCGTTCTAATGTGTGGCCCCCTCCAGGACTGAGCCAGAACCGGCCGGGGTTTTGTCTGGTATCAGATGGGGGGTGCCATTTCAAAGAGCGCACCACTCTGCCTTGCCAGCACCGTGTGGGCCTGGTCCCGCTGGCAGGGGTGGGGGCCATGACATTCCCGGCAGGACCGGAACATCCGGTGGGCTGGGACGCACAGTGGCCCCAACGCTGCATAGCTGACGGGATTTGCCGGCACAAGGGCTGTAAACGTGGCCGTTGCTGACGCAGGTGGGAGCAGCGGAGCGCTTGGGCACAGGGAACCGGCCTAGTGCAGGAGACCAACCCCGCCTGAGATTCACTATTGTGATACCAACTCACTGCCACCTTCCCCAGAGAGCCTGCGGGAGAGGGCGGGGTGGGCCCATGGGGGCCCCTGGCACCGCTGCACCCCTCCATCTGCACTGCGACGACACGCACAGCTTCCTAGCTTGTGTGGCGACCTCCTGGCCCAGGCCATGCCCGACTCGGGGGAGCGCTGGGAGCAGAAATACATTGGGGCCTAGGCACGACGGGACAGGGGCAGGGAGCACTGGGGAAGAGGAATCTAATCTCGCTCGCTCCCTCCCTACAGGGGCACCTGTCCAGGCTGGGGTTACTCGGTCGGGCACCAGCCACCCTCCTACGGGAGCCTGGCAACCCCACGACAGCAGCATAGGCTCTTTCTCAATGAGCTGCCATCCTTGTGCAACCGCAGGGCGTGTGGAAAGCGCTGCCGGGCTGTTTCCACGCCTGGTTTGGAACATGCAGCGCACCGGAGTGGGGGATGGGACTCAGGATCGGGCTGGGGGTCTGTTCGTGGAGCAGTGTGCGATGCGTGGGTCGGAGGCATTATTTCCTATAGCCTGGTAGTGCCCACTCTGCGTTGGGGGGCGCTGCCCCTGCACACCGTCCTGCCCCAGCGCTCGCAGTCTAAGGGCGGGGTGAGGGTGATACGACACGCGGTATGTCTCAGCGCTCCTGCCTGCCCCTGTGCCCGGCTGCTCCCCGCTGGCTGAGTTGTGTGCGACGTGGAGGGCGGCTCGGGGGGGCTGTGGCCCTCCGGATCAGTGCGGGGAGGGCACTGCGGCAGGAGGTACCAAGATGCCTGTGGGAGAAACAGCGGCCCAGTGGGATGAGGGCCAAGAGCAGATGAGCCGGGGGTGGGGAGGCTGCATGAGCCAGGTGCAGGGAGACGGTCGGGCTGCAGAGAGGACAGGGCAGGAGCCGGGGGGAGGCCAAGGGAAAATCAAGCAGCAAAACCAGAGAGAAGAGGGGGGATATGCAGAACAAGGGCCTGGGGAGCAGGCGATGCCCGGGCGAGACTGGGAACAGCCCGTCCCAGTACAGCGATTGGGCGGCAGCCACGGCGCATCATGACCCAGCCCCTGGTGACTGGCGCGGGAGGCACCTTGCAGCGCTGCTGGCAGTTCTGCCGGGACGCTCCATTGACCTGCTGTGGGCTGAGAGCAAAGGTGCCTCCCCCCAGTCCTCCTAACCCGGCCTGGATCTGTTGGTGCTGCCAATGGCCCTGTGGATGAGCTCTGTGGGCTGTGACTCAGTTTCCCTCATGTCCCAGGTGCCTTTCATTGCGTTCCACCCCAAGGGACTGCGAAATCCCTCCTGGAATACAGAGGCTGCCCCTCCCTCGGAAGCGACCGGCCCGTGTCCTGCACTCAGCTGTTCAGCATGAGATGCCTGCCTGGGCAGACCAGGACAGCCGCAGTCCACCTCATGCTATGCCAACCAGCCCCAGCCCTTGGACGGCCTTGGCGAGGCGGGGTTTGGGTGCCCAGTTCAGTTCCAGAAGGCAGGTGGGGAGCCTGGCAGAGGCCTGTTCCCAGCAGGGCGAACCACGTGGCCACCGTAGCGCAGGATGTGGTGCAGGGAGATTGTGAAACCGCGTTGGGTTTCCTCCTTCCCCTACGTGAGCGTGTTTGTGCCCCGGCAGCTTGGCAGGAGCGAGCTCATCAGGATTATTCCGGGGAGCCGCACCGGGTGCAGACGGGGGCTGGGGTCAGTGGGTCAGGCGGCACCATGGCCTAGTGACATGAGCACTGACAGAGGGACCAGGACTCCTGGGGTCTATTCTTCACGCAGGCATAAACTCCCTGCGTGACTGGGGCGGGGGGTCCCCCTCGACAACAGGGGCACAGCTGGGGTGGCCAGTGAGGCTAATAACTGCCCTTTACTGATTTGTCTCCCCACACGCTCCCACGGACACCCATGGGGCTTGGGCGCCCTGAGTCATCTTGTCCTTGGTGGGTGGGAACAGCAGGGCTGGCCCAGCCTCCAGCAGCCTCTCCTGGGTGTTAATAACAACCCGCTGCGCTGACCGAGCAAACGCCTCTCCCGTGGGGAGCAGGGCAAAACAGCTTCTCCTCCAGCCCAGTGCAACAAACCGCCGGGGAAACGCCACTCCCCATGCCGGGAAAACGCCACTCCCCACCAGAGTCCCTCCGGCCCAGGCCAGGTTCTCTGCTGTCCTGCATGCCCCGGGACGTGCTCTCTCCTCGGTCTCAGGAGCTGCTCCTAGTCCTAGCTGCTGAACGGTCCCAGAGGTTCTGGTGGCGGCAGACAGGCCTGGGCTGCGGGGGTGACCCATCTCCCCGTGTCCAGTAAAAGGGAGGCTGAGAGCACAAACAGATGCAGTTCCACCCCAGTCTGCCATGTTCCCGGCCCCTCCCCGTCTCTAGGGCCAGTTTCCTGATTGGAAATACAGCAAAGCTGCCTGTCTTGCCTGGGGGGGCCCTGCACGTCAGGACCTGGGGTGGGCAGGAGCATGGCCAGCAGCACTGGGTGGGCCTGCTCCCCATGGGACAGCAGGTTCAAGTGACCCTGGGTCGTTAATAGGAAGCCCTCTGGTATTTCTGTCTCCAGACTCTGCTCCTGCTGCGGGAGGCCCTCCTGGAAGGGACCGCCCTCCAGAAGCAGTCCCCACTGGGCCCAGCCGTTCAGCCAGACCGCCCGGGCCATACGAGAGCTGCTGGTCTGCTGGCCCTGGGAAGCGTAGTAGGAGTTACTGCAGCCCTTACGCAGCCCAAGCAGGCCCTAGCGAGCCCCAGAATGTGGGGAGCGTAAAGGCGGAGAGCCCCGCATTCCTCCTGGGGGAGGAGAGGAGGGAATAGAGCCTGGCCCAGCAGTTGCAGGGCTGGGGAGAGAATAAGAAAGTGGGGTAGGGGGTTGCTCTGTGCTGCAGCCACAGCTGCTCGTGTCCCAGCAGCTGCGGATGGCTCAGCCCATGCACACCCCGCTCAGGGCACCACGGGCGCTCCACGCTGCCAGCCAATCCCCCAGCAGTAGCGTGACCGTACTTCCCATTTTGGCCAGGACAGTCCCTTTTTGAAGCCCTGTCCCTGCCGTCCCGTTTTAGGCATTTGACCCGTTTGCTTGTCGACTTGATCAGCTGGCAAGAGCAAACAGGACAAATGCCCGGTTTTGTCAAACCAGTGGGTTGCAGAAGAACATGCAGGGGGGCGAATGGCGATGCCAGCCCCGGGCAGGGGGGCAGACAGGGCTAGGACAAGCAGTGACCCCAGCAGGGAGCGGGGCTCGGGCGAGCGGCTTGGGGGCAGGGAAGCGGGCGGGACTCAGGCTGCCCCGTGCAGTGTCCCGTTTTCCCTTTGGGAAATATGGTCACCAGCAGGGGCAAGTCAAGGGCGCTCCACACCCATGGTGGAGCAGGCAGTTCTGGGGGAATTGCCGTAGGCCAGGGGAGGATGAGCCGTTCCACACGCCCTGGGACAGGACGGCTGGGCTGAGCCACGTGGTTAACGGTGCCCTGAGCCGCCCTGTCTGTGTTATTTTACCCCAGGGGAGCAGCCAGCCCTGCTCCCAGTGCAGAGCGGCTGGTCCCAAGCAGTGCCCGCCCGTGTTCCCATTGTCTGGCCGATGACACAGCAGCTGTGGCTGCAGGATGGCGCTCACAGGCGTCTGGGGCCAGGAAGCCAGCGCGGGGGTGGGAGGACACCTCCTCGGTGCCACGCCGTGGGGGCTACAGGCAGGTTGCTGGGTCCCTTGTCACACAGCCCCGGCCCCCAGCACCAGGCCTGCGTCTGCAGCTCCCTCGATGTCGGCGCTTCAGCCCCACGCAATCAGCACAGGCTGCGTTGCCATGGCGATTAGTCATTTCCAATTAGTTTTTGCAGCAATCAGAGCACAGCCATGCCTGTGGTTTCCCCCTCACTTAGCAGCCCCAGTGGGTCAGAGAACCCCCCCCCACCAGCCCCAGCCAGCTTTCGAACCAAGCCCAGTGTCCCCCCCACACCCCTGCACCCCACCGGAAGGGCCCTTGGCCCAGCCCAGAGCCTGGCTGGGACCGGAAGTGCCAGCCTGTGCACGGAGCTTCTCTTACTGCAACAGCCCCATCCCACCCGAGCACCCCAGCAGGGACGCATTCACCCCCATCCCACCCGAGCACCCCAGCAGGGACGCATTCACCCCCATCCCACCCGAGCACCCCAGCAGGGACGCATTCACCCCCATCCCACCCGAGCACCCCAGCAGGGACGCATTCACCCCCCGCCCTGCGAGGCAGGGCCGGGCTAGGATGGGAGCCGAGCAGGAACCTGCATCCAAGCTTCCCACCCCCTAGGCTTGCGCCCTAAGCACTGGGGCAAGGCTGGGCCCGGTAGTTCGGGCGAGGCGCAGAGCGGCAGAGAAGCCTAGAACTCCCCAAGAGACCCAGTGGGTTGTGCCCAGAGCGTGGAGCTGGGAACCAGAATCCAGGAGTCCAGTCCTGGCTCCGGCTGGGAGCGACGTCTAGCCGTTGGAGCAGACGGCCGGGCCTCCTGGTTCTGCCGCTGGGAAAGCTGCTCTTCCCTGTGCCTCCCTGCCATACAGCAGGGATGGCACCAGCTGGCTGGGGGGCAGGGGGGCTCAAAGCACTGTCTGGCTCTCAGCAGCAAACACGTCTGTACAGCACCTAGCGTAGCGCATTCCGAACCTGAGCCTGGTGCTCCTGCAGCGGTTGCATTATCCCAGAGCAGCCAGCCCCAGAACCCAGCAGACCAGCTCCAGCCCAGGTGTTTACGACCCCCTCTGGCACCACAAAGCCCAGCTCTGGGAGCAGCCCACCGAGGGCAGGACCCACCGTCCACAGGCTGGATGTGAAGCACCATTAATACCCGGCAAAGCACGGGCAGGACGGAAAATATGCAAATGGACTGAAGACGAGGGGAGGTCATTTCTGAGAAGGTTTGACTGAGCGAGTGGAAACAGAACCGGGGCTAGGGCAGCTGAAACCAAGTGCCTCCCTCGCTCCCTGGGTGGTTCACGCCCGTCTCTCCTGACCAGACGGCACCGCACGATTCAAGCGTTAATGCTGGAGTCACAGGGAGCCTCTGTCAGCAGCCCTGATGCAGCACTGGCAGAGCGACCCCCGCCCCAGGCCCGGGGGAGCCTCTCCAGGGCCGGAGCCCCACAGCACCCACCTGGCTTCCCGACTCGTTACAAGCTCAAACTCTGACGGAGCAGGGAGCGGGGCGGATTTGACCTGGGAATGTTTTTTTTTTTTAATTCAACAATTTGATTGTATACATTTACATAAGAAATATTGCAGAGGCGCCTGGAAAACTTTTGTAAGCATCCTCCCCACCAGCAGGTGCATCTCCACCTTTGTATTTCTGGTGTAAATCACTTGGGCTCGGTGCTTGGACACACGTTTGATCAAACCTTTGCTGAGCAGGTCTTGGAGGGCAGCCCTTGCTAAAGATCCTCGAACCTTCAACCTTTCAGAGACTACAGCTGGCGTGATGAGCTTGTCGTTGGGCCCTTTGCACAGTTGATCATAAATAGCTTTATCAAATAAAACAAGGTTGTTCAGCTTGTCTCTTACTTTCCCCTGGGACCACTTCTTTTTTTGGCTTTACCCCCAGAATTGTTCACTGGATCCTTGTCTTTCTTCTCGGACTTCCCCGCCTCCTTCTTCTTCTTATCGTCCTTGGGAGGCCTGGTGGTTGCAGGGGAGTTACACTGGGGATGGGGGACTTCCCTTGAAGGAAGATCCCTGAGCTGTAACCTGAGCCAGGAGGGGGGTTGGGAGACTGAACAAAGGAGAGGAGGAGCTGGGGGGAGAGAGCGTCTGGAGGAGTTGTTAGTTTCAGTCTTGGGCTGGGTGGTGCAACGCAGGGAACCCCAAGCTGGGGTCTAAGTCCCTAAACCCCCCAGGACTTGATTGAGAGGCTCTGGTTGTACCTACACATTCTGCTTGGGACTGTGTTCCTGTCATCTAATAAACCTTCTGTGTTACTGGCTGGCTGAGAGTCCCGGTGAATCACAGGAAGAGGGGTGCAGGGCCCTGACTCCCCCACACTCCGTGACACAACCCCCCGCCCAGGTTTGGGGATCCCTGGCTCTCCCCATTGTCCCACCTGCCTGGCAGGGGCACCTGGAGGGCGCGGACAGAGGGGGCACCTCACAGCTTCCTTTAAAATGAATACAAGACCCCGTCGGCCAGTGTGGGACCTGGGCCAAGGCAGGCCCCAGACCCCAGGCCCAGCCCTGAGTGGCGGTGCCAGGACTCAGCGGGTGCCCAGCTGCCTGGCACCGAGCGTGGGAGGGAAAGCCAGCTGACTTTCACTCAGAACCCTCTCCTCACGTCCCAGCGACCCTCCCTCTGGCTGAGGACACGAGGGTCCTTCTGCCCCAGCCCATGTCTCCCAGTCCCCCCTGGCACCCCAGGCCGTATTACACCAGGGCCCCCTGCTTGCGAGACACACAGCCCGCTCAGCTGCTGTCCCTGAGGTCAGTGAATGTGGTGAGGTCACACCCCTGCGGGAGCCCCAGCTGGCCCCGGGCCCAGCCCCTCGACGCTGCGTCACTCGCTGCTTTTTAGCAGCCAAACATGCAGTTCAGGGGCCAGACTGGTGCTTGCCACCGCCCCAGGTTGCCAGCCCCGTTCTCCCCCAGCTCCCCAGCTGCATATGCAGGCCTCGGGCCGGTGAGCTCATATCCTGCCCTGGCCTCTCCATCCGGCCCTTTAGCTCTGGGGGGCTTGGTGAGGGCATGGAGACCACACACTTAGGGGGGCTGTTTACTGGGGGGGGGGAGGCAATCAGAGACATGGATCCTGTCCACGGCTGTGTCCCTTCCTGGGCGCTTGAGAGCTCCTCTCCAGAGGGGTTGCCAGGCACCAGAGCGGGGGACAGTCAACACAGGCCTTCTCAGCGGGGAAGGGGGGTAGAGAACTGCAGAGGACAGCACTTCCCCCAACCACCCAGCGCCATCCGCTGTCCCACACGTGCATCGATGACAGGCCTAGAGCCCCAAGGCAGGGCCTGTGGCACCAACCTTCCCTCACCAGCTCAGGGGGCTGGGGGTGGCAATGAGAGCATCCTGGGGGAGCAGGGGCCAGGCTGGTGCGCAGCCGCTGCAGGGAGAATCAGGGAGAGTGGAGGGGGCTGCAGATGAAATTGGGTGTCGAGAGGAGGGGGTGCCACACAGCCAAGAACCCCCAGTACCTCAGCGTGGCCTCCTCAGGACTGCGGCGTCCCTGCTGCTGGCAGAGCCGTGACCCACTTCTCTGGTTCCCTGAGTCCGAGCTCCCAGCCGGGCAGCCCTGGTTCGGTGACAGGACGCAGCTGGGAGAAGGGAATGGTTCCCCGCGGAGGCCATCAGTCATTCAGGGCTTGGGGCAGTGTGGGAGAATAAGGCAGACTTGAGCCTAGCACAGGGGTAGGCAACTGGTGGCACGCAAGCTGATTTTCAGTGGCACTCACACTGCCCGGGTCCTGCCCACCGCTCCGGGGGGCTCTGCATTTTAATTGAATTTTAAATGAAGCTTCTTAAACAGTTTAAAAACCTTGTTTACTTTACATACCACAATAGTTTAGTTCTATATTATAGACTTATAGAAAGAGACCGTCTAAAAACGTTAACATGTATGACTGGCACGCAAAACCTTAAATCAGAGTGAATAAATGAAGACTCGGCGCACCACTTCTGAAAGGTTGCCAACCCCTGGCCTAGCACATTCCACTGCTTGAGGAGAGGGAGCCACAGCTGGGGAAACTGAGGCACAGTCGGCAGAGCTGAGAATAGAACCCAGGAGCTCTCACTCCCAGCCCCATGCCCCCCCACGGTGACTGCAGGGTCCCACCTGGGGAGTTGCTGGCAGGCAGAGTGGGCCATGCAGGGGCTTCTGGCTGCACCTGGTGCTTTTGTCAGTCTTCACCCAGGCAATAGGCGGGTTAGGCTGTGGTAAATCAGGTACCCTCCCGGCCCCATGCTGACAGCACTCCCCGGCACCCTCTGAGACTGCAGCCCTTCAAACTGCCCTGCTCTCCGCCCACGTCTGCCTGCTCCCCATGCTATCTGCCTACAACCTCTGCCCGCACCGCCTCCTCCCCGCTCACCCCACTGCGCCTGCTCTCGGCACACCGCCATGTGGCCAGGGCTGGGGAACGGTGCTGGAGCAGCAGCCCTGGAGGGCGCAGGCCTCTGCTTGTCCAAGCCCACTCCCAGCAGAGCACGGCACAGCAGCAGGGCACGTGCCATGCATACAGCCCCCGCCCCTGGGGAGCTGGAAGTCGGCCTTGCCTCGGGCGTGCACCTCACGTGAAATAGTCACGTCGAATCGTAGTCCAAGTGCTTGTGCCCAAGCTCCGTTCTGTGCCAGCCGCCGAATGGACCTGCAGGCAGGCTCCGGGGTCCGCCCAGCCTCCTGCGATCCACGCCCAGCCGACCCCCAAGCCAACAGCCACCTGGGCCCTTTGAAACTCAGCTTAAGGGCAAACTAAGAGTCTGCCGGCGTAGGGAGGGCAGGAGAGTGGCAGGGCGCCCCGCGCCGCAGCGGGTTTGTCTGCTGCAGGGCTGTCAGGGTTAACGGCGGGGCCACGTAGGGGAGCGAGGGACAAATTTACCTCCGGTCTGTCGTAGGACGTGGTAAAAATAATTGTCTCCCGCAAGCTGGTTTGCGTGTGGGGAGAGTCTGTCAGTGCAGAATAGAAAGGACTTCACTGGGTGCCATGGCAACGCTGACATCACCCAGCGCACACACAGGTAAATGATTGATGGGGCAGCGTCAGAGGCTGCTCTGGGCTCAGAGCTCTGCTGGGCGCTCTGCGCCGGGAGCCCTGCGCTGCAGCTGGGAGCCCTGTGCTGGGAGCCCTGGCTGGAGCTGGGAGCTCTGCGCTGGAGCTGGGAGCCCTGTGCTGGGAGCCCTGGCTGGAGCTGGGAGCCCTGCGCTGGGAGCCCTGCGCTGGAGCTGGGAGCCCTGGCTGGAGCTGGGAGCCCTGCGCTGGGAGCCCTGGCTGGAGCTGGGAGCCCTGCGCTGGGAGCCCTGGCTGGAGCTGGGAGCTCTGCGCTGGGAGCTCTGGCTGGAGCTGGGAGCCCTGGCTGGAGCTGGGAGCCCTGCGCTGGGAGCTCTGGCTGGAGCTGGGAGCCCTGGCTGGAGCTGGGAGCCCTGCGCTGGGAGCCCTGGCTGGAGCTGGGAGCCCTGCGCTGGGAGCCCTGTGCTGGGAGCCCTGACTGGAGCTGGGAGCCCTGCGCTGGGAGCCCTGGCTGGAGCTGGGAGCCCTGCGCTGGGAGCTCTGGCTGGAGCTGGGAGCTCTGGCTGGAGCTGGGAGCTCTGCGCTGGGAGCTCTGGCTGGAGCTGGGAGCTCTGCGCTGGGAGCCCTGGCTGGAGCTGGGATCTCTGGCTGGAGCTGGGAGCCCTGCGCTGGGAGCCCTGGCTGGAGCTGGGAGTGCGGAGCTCTGACACTCCTAGGAACTTGACCAAGATTTTCCTACTTGGGCGCCTCCCCCTCTGCCCTGAGGCCATTCGGGTCCCTAACCAAAAGCACCTGATTCTCAGAGGCTCTGCACCTGCTGCTCCCACTGAGGCCCAGGGAAGCTGCTGGTGAACAGCCCCTTTGGAAGCCAGGCCAGTTCCATTTCAGTGCCTAGCTGTGGCCGCCCAGGCGTAGGCCTGGTGCTGGGGGCTCCATGTGCTGGGCTGGGCGGTGCCCCGCGAGGCCCCTCTCACCGCGTTTTCTGTCCTGTAACATGCCGGCGAGTCGCCGTTTTCCATCTGGAAGCTGAGCTGCAGCTGTGCTCGCCTCCTCCCCGTGCACAGCCGGCCTGGCAGCCGATCCTGGCAAGTGCACTGTCAAGGGGCTGGGTGGATGCGATTGTATCGCTGCACCCATGTCGAGTGCCGAGGCAGCTGCTCCCTCCCTCTCCCCCCGGGTTAAAGCATGGAAAATTCTTTGCCTCCCCCACACCGGCCCAGCCTGGGCCCTCGCAGTGGCCCTGGGAAACAGGAGTTACGTTTCGGACTGCACTGCCGTGAATGACATACACGATCAGCAGAGCAGGACGGAGCTCGGGGGCTGGCCCGAGCCCTCTCCCAGAGCCCACAGCACCAGCAGCAGCCCCGAGCGCCCCTGCCCAGCCAGTCGCTCAGCAGCTCAGCGCTGCGGAGACGCTCACAAGGGATGATTCTGGCCCCTTGTGTGTGAGGGTTAAGTGGGCAGTGAGCTGAGAGCCAGGGAGGGAGGGAAAAGACCCCTGTGCACTCCAGCCCCAGGGTCCGGGGTCCCGGCTCAGCTACTCGGCTGTGAATCTGCCCTGACCCCTGAGCTCACTATCTGGCCTGTTTGCTCAGGGCTGGGGGTGGGCAGCAGCCCTTGCCAGCTGTGTGCGTTAGGGAGCAAGGCAGCCGGGGGTCCGCGGGGGCTGGGGGGAGCAGCTTGTGCTCTGCCCCAGCAGGTACTCGGGATGCTCACAGCTGACCCCTCCTGGCCCAAGGCAGCATTGATGGGCTCCTCCATGCACTCAGGTCAGGCCGGGGGGTGGGAGTTGCGGGGACGGATGGCAGGGGGCTCCTCCCCTCACGCACCACTGGGCTCCTGCTTTAACTCATCGCCGAGTTTCCACCCACAGCCACATCCCAGGGAGGCTCCACGGGCCCCGTAATTACAGGGGCGGGGCTGGTGCTGCCAGATGAGCAGGTTCAGACTTTCCATCCTGAGGAAACACTGTCAGCGACTCCCTCCATGGTCCGGAGCCCCATGCACATGGGAGGCTCCGCACCAGGCGTCCCTCAGAGGCCCCCCTCCTGGGAGCCGGTTCACAGGGCCAGCTCGAGTCCCTGTCCCTTTAATTGGTTTGTCTCCACATTGACGCTGTTCTGGCTGGTGCCAAGTGGCTTTGCCCACCCGAGGTGCACACTGGGAGCCTGCCCCGCTGGTTTCCATGCACCCCCCCCCTCGTGAGGCTGTTTGCTCTACGCCCCACAAATTGCCAGCTGGAGCTGCCGGCCCCGGCGATGTCAGCAAAGCAAACAGCCCCACCCCGCTGCCTGACGTGGCTGTTCCTTGCCCTGGGTGGCTCCCTGGCTGCAGGCCCACGTCCCCACCCACGAAGAACCAGCCCTGGGCGAGCAGCATCAGGTGCCCTCCTGCTCCAGCCCAGGCGGGCACCTGAGGGGCCCCCCAAACGTCCTTGCTCCTGGAGTCCAGGCTGAATGAGAGCCATCCTTGCTTGTAGGTGCTTTAATCAGTTCCAGAGCGGAGCAAAGCAACCCCTGGGCCTCAGTGGCAGAGGGCTGGCCAGCAGCCAAGGCTGTGAGCAGTGCCTGGCCTTCCCAGGCTGGAGATCAGCTGCAACACCAGCATGCGCTGATGAATAGAGGCCTTTCCGGCTAACCTTTCAGGGGACGTCCACACTGCAACAACCCACCCGCAGCTGACCTGGGCTCGGGCTGTGGGGCTATCAAATTGCAGTGTAGATGGTTGGGGTCAGGCCCAGGCTCTGCGAGCCTCCCCCATTGCGGGGTCCCAGAGCCTGGATAGCTACACTGCAACGTTATAGCCCCTAAGCCCCAGGCTGCCATGGGGTATTGATTGCAGTGTCCACATCCCCTGAGAGGAATCAAGGCAGCAGCTAGTATCCACGGCAATCGGGTGCCATGGGGACGCCTTGCAATCCTCTACTTCCTGGGCAGAGTCAGGCTGTTGGTTTGGCCCGACAGGAGGGGTTGTTGTGAGACCCAGCGTCTCCACGCTCCGTGCCCAGGTCCTCCAGCGTGGCTGGCAGGGCTAGTTCACATCCTTTCTGAGAGCAAAGGTCCTGGCATTGGAGTTGTCAGAGGAGGAAAAGGCCTGGGAGTCGGAGGTGGGTAGCCCCCCTGCCCAGTGCCGGGCGGCCATCACCCTCCTAAGAGAGAATGAATCCTCCACTTATTTGGCCTTCTCTAGACTTCGTCCACACACCCATTCAGCCTCCAGCATCTCCACGGGATCCGTCCCTGTGGTCCAGCGGCCCGGGAGTGAGCGTGCTCCTGGCTCCAGAGCCAGCTCCTGGAAGGGGCAATGCCTGTGGAGGGGAGGCTGGCTGAAAGTCCATTCCAGAGCATCATGCTGGCCCACGGCCTGCCGCTGTGCAGCTCCCAAACCGATTCCCTCGGCCAGAGACGCAGCACCGCTGGGCTACGCAGGCAGACGCTGAAGAGTAGGACGTTTCTGGAGTTGCCCTGGGATGCAGCCATTTCATACAGAGCCCTCGTTCCCAGAACGTCTCATTACTGCCAAGTTTTCATCGCCGTCGAGCAGAAATCCCATTGTCATCTGCACGCACCTTCTCTGGGGGTGATTCCCAGCCCCTGTTCTGCAGATTCAATAGGATTTCCATGCAGGGGGCAGCTACCCAAGTTCCCCCCAGCCTAGGCCAAACCCTGTTCTCAGCAACACTCAGCGACTTGCTGTTTTCTAAAACCTTTCTCCTGGAAAAACGAAGTGCAGCCAACTACCGGCCTTGCTGCTCTCTGTGCCTCTCCCCACCCCAAGGAGACAGCCTTGTTCAGTGATCTGCAACAGGGTCAATCAGTCTTCCCAATGCTCCTTGTGGCATGGCAGACACACCCGCCTGGTAAGTGGCTCACAGGCAGCTTAGCACATGATGTGTTTTATGAATGTGTATTTTGTTCAGAGGACACTTCAGTCTGGTTCCCCAAGTGCCTTGTGGGGCAGGCAACCTGAGTAGGGTGACCAGATAGCACATGTGAAAAATCGGGACGGGGGTGAGGGGTAATAGGAGCCTATATAAGAAAAAGCCCCAAATATTGGGACTGTCCCTATAAAATCGGGACATCTGGTCACCCTAAACCTGAGAACTGCAACAAAGGCTTTTCCCAGCTGTGTTAGGGCCATGGGAAGCCCTGTGGGAGGAGCCGCCTCCTTATCCATAGTCCATAGGCGCTACAGCCATGTTTGGAGTCTCCCAAATCGAATCGATGCCTCACATGCTATTCCTGGAGCCAGAGCGGCCCGGAGCTCACGCGTACCCACTTAGTCACACTTTTGCTCTGCCACCTGCCAGCTATATTTATCTTGTAGGAGTTGGAGAAGAATTCTGCCACTGCACTGAGGAGACGTACAATGGCTCTGCGCTCACCCGGCTCCAAAACCTCTCCCCTGGGTGTCCCACTGGTATCGGAGCGAACCCTGGATATCACGGGGAGGAGAATGGAGAAGTGGACAAGGCAGAATCTGCGCTCTCTGGCCCAGCCACTGTGGTTTGAGTGAGCACAGCCAGACCCCGACCCAACTCCTGCTGTTCCTCTGATGCTGATGAAACCATTAGCCTCCCAGCTGGACTCCCGAGTACCAAAGCATTCAATGACCTTGGAGCTGGCTCCAGCACACAGAGGGTTCATTTCATTCCACCTCCGTTCCCGAGGGCCCTGCACCCCTAGCCCCACGGGCTCCAGCTGCAGGACAGGCTGGGTCTCACCAGGCCTGTCAAACACCCAACGCATGTGAAGAACCTATCACTGCGGGTCCCGGTGCAACGCTAACCAAGGGGTGTGTTCTCGGGTGCAATGCTCCTGGGGCAGAGGGGAATTCAGCTGTCCTAGCGCCAATCTCCTCCACCAGCTCGCACAGTGCAAGGATGAAGCCACCAACTCCAGAGAGGGAAGCTCCAGGGGCCTGATCCGTCGGCCCAGCACGTGCCGATTAATAGCGGATGATGCTGATGCCCTCTGCAAATACGTTAACACCCTCCAGGGCACCGTTCTAAGTTCTAGACACCTCAGTCTCGGGCAAGCTTGGGCCCTGGTCAACCCTAGCGTATGAGGCCTCTTTCCCCGCTGTCCCCACGCTGTGATCTGTGCAGCGCTGGCAGGGCAGGGCTGCTGGTTCCTTCTTGGGTCCAGCTGCAGAGCTTCTTTGGACGCACTCCCTGCCCTGGGGAAGCAGCCGCTGCAGGGGGGCTGGCATGTGACCATGGCTGAGGGGAGGGGGCACGTTTGGGATAGAGGACAGTGGTGGCCAGTTGGCAGTGCAGGGCTGTGGCTCGCCCGGAAAAGGTGGAGGGGTCTGGCTGGCGGTGGTGGAGGCTATACAGGTATTCGCAGGCTGGACTCGGCTCTCCGCAGGCCCCAGCTCTAAGGTCCAGGCCCCTCTGCTTGCGCAGAGCAGCGCGGCTGCATGGTTAACGTTGCACATGTGGGTGGGGGGGCTTGGAGGTGCTCTTTAGCTCTCTGCAACCATGACCCCTGAACTAAGCACCACAGCTCTCCAGACCAGCCCTTCCGCCGACTGAGCAGGGCCCCACAATGTCCCAACCCAGCCCAGCTCGTCTGTCCCTGAGAAACGCTTCCCCAGCTGGGCGAAGAGGAGGGTTGATGACGGACTTGTTGGGATAAGTTCTTTCCCTTTGGCCTTGGCTCAGGGCCAGGAACCCACTGTTGCGCTGCAAGGGGGGCAGCCCATCTCAGTGCTGCTGGAGCTGTGGTTACAGGGCTCTGTGGAGCTGGGCGCTAGCAGGACCTGCTCCTACGTTGGCCTGGAGGGCTCTTCTTCCCCCAAGCACACAGACCGCGCCCTGGGCCATGATGCAGAGCTCTGCGCGGAGCTGAATCAGTTTAAGAACTTTTCTGGCCTTTATCATCATAGTATGGGCATCTTGCACACTGGAATGCCATCTCGCAGTGCCCCCCGAGGCACGGCCGTGCCCCTGTGCCTGAGTTACAGAGGGGAACGGAGACAGAGACGTTAAATGACTGGCCCAAGGTCAGCGAGGGAAGCTTTGGCACAGAACAAAAGTGAACCCTGAATCCCCCGCTAGTGCCCTGGGCACTCTCCTTCCTCTCCATCCAGCCGGCAGGGCTAGGAGCTGGGCAGGAGCCCATCCACTATTCCCCTGACCAGCCCATGGTCTCATTTCTTTGCCTGCATGAGGGGAGGGGTAGCCAGTGCTTGGAGTACGAGGCCCTGCAGAGCCAGCTCCCACCCAGCAGTGCAGAGTCTCTCAGCGGGGCTCCATCCACCTCCCAGCCTTTCTAGGGGATGGCCTCTGGAGCTGGCACGAAGGAGGAGGTGTGGAAAACAGCAGTGCCAGGAGGCAGGTTGCATGAGGTTGTGCTCCCCCCCGCTTAATGACTCCTCAGCTGTGTAGCAGCGAGACACCCGCAGCTGGGGCTAGTCAGCCTGGGAAGGAGAATGAACCACTGCTGGGATTCACCCACCGACACCCGCAAGGCAGGACTCAGCGGGAAGCGGCAGCTCAGAGACAGCACCTGCTTTTCAATTCTTATTTCCTTCCAGAAAACACAGAGAACCTGGCTCTGAATTCTGGAGGGAAAGCCTCAACCACGCTGAGCTGTCAGCCATTCCCAGCAGCCTGATGGAGGCACATGGAACAATCTGAAATTTAGAAAGGAAAAGGAGGAGGAGGAGGATTCGAAGTGTATTTTTAGTTGCTTAACACAGCCCTGAAATATTTCTGCAGCCACTCCCTCCGGGCTGCAGGCTTCTCCCGTGTAACTCTTCCATGCTGGCTTCCAGCTGAAGGCACAGCAGTTATGAGTCAGAGCTGCTCAGAGTCAACAGAGCGCTGTTTACGCTTTGCAAAATAAGCATTCTGCTAAAGAGAGATCATGTGTTCCTAGTATAAACACTCGCCCCATAAATACACACAACGGTATGTTTCAGAACAAGGGGCAGCCCTTGCCACCCAGCTGGGCTGTGGCAAAGAGAGAAGAATTGTATTTCAGGGAAAGGGAAACTCCGAGTCAATAGAGCGGGAGAGAAAAGGGGGTGGGGGTGGACTAGCAGGTTCCCTGGGACAGCCAACACCCTAAGAGTAGCACTGCAGGCTCTCCAGAACACCCTGTTCCGTGGGGAGCTAGAGGAACAGGCTCTGACTGCACACTTCTCCCTGTGGCTAATGTGGTTCCCCACCCCCACTGGGAGCAGACACTGCCATTTATTACTGCTCTGGCTGCATCCCAGCGCCATGAGCCATTCCGACAACTTCCCTCCTTTGCTGCAGCGCCCCCCCCCCCCCCCCATAGCTTTTCCTCACACTGCCATGGCCTTACTGTGACACTGTCCTATCACCCACCTCACACCCCCATTGCAAACAGGGGAAGAAGCTAGTCTGGCTAGCGGGCAGGAAAGACAATGCGTGCACAGTAGAGATGTGCATTGCTAACGCATTACATCTAGTCCTGCAGGTAACTGCTCCTTTGCAGAAGGCAGGACATGCAGATACTGGGTAAGGCCTGAAATATTCCCACTGAGAAGCGAAAGAGGGTTGCGGAGGAGGAACTCCCCTGCAGTAATGAAATGCTAGCAGCACTTCCCAATGACTTTACAGGGTCAAGCGTTTCAGGTCGTTAGGAGTCACCTAAGGAACGGTTAGTGGGATGCTACTCTGAGCTGAAGCCAAAGGGCTGCCTGTTGTAACTGCGCTGGGTCTGGCCAGACTAGACCTTCACTCCATACGGTAGTGACACTAAGAACCACCCTTCGCAGCACTCGTTTCCTCTTTCACTGAGGCAGCTGCAGCACTTGAAGGCTCCTGGCTCCAGGCAGGGATGGGAAGGGGAGGGGAGCAGAACGTTAAAGGGGAGAAACTGTTCAAGGGCCACAGTGATGTTTATTTCCAAATGCAGCCCAGAGAGCAGGTCCCCATTTCCATTTGCTTGGTCTCCATGTCCTTGGCAAGAGGAGACTTGGCTGCATTTGAACCTCTCTCGCTGCTTTTGCTCCAAGGGATCAGAAGCTCCACAGGCCCCCGTGATCAAACATAACCAATTAAAATATACAGTGGGGTTTAAAGATGGGCATTTTAGCCAGTCAACTGGGGAGGGTTTGGTTTTTTTGGTGATGACACTGATTTATACAAAATTAACCAATTGTCTAAAACAGACCCCAAGGCCCAGCTTTGTTGCAGACAGCAGGCAAGAGTCATTTTCTACAGGTGAACAATGAATTTATTCCACTCACAACTTAGCACTGGACTGGTTCCATAAGGTAAGAATTAAAAAAATATGTATATATAAAAGCACGTTCTTCGCTTGTTTGCTCTTGTTCAGAAAAGGGGACTGAGGGCACAGAGGTGGACATGAACACAAACAGATACCCCTTTAAAAAGGAAATTGCGTTCTCACCAAGAGCTGAAGGGTAAGTTACCTGTAATATTTTTTTGGGAAAAAAAAAAAAAAAAAAAACTACTTAAGTCTTTCAAGACAAGAAATAGCTGAGGCAAAAGTCTACAGCACCTATTTCCATGCCAAAAGTTTCAACAGGTCAGTAAGTCTATTCTAGGACCACATCATTCAGGGAACATTACAACCTCTGGGACTGAAGACTGGGGAAAATCCTGGCCCTGCTGAAGTCAACGGGGAAATCCTGTCCTCACTGAAAACGGGGAATTCCCATTAACTTCAGCTGGGCCAGGATTTCCCCTTTTTCACCAGGATAAAAAAAACGAAGCCCAGATTCTTACAGGAGGCTTAGAAGTGCCAGATATTGTTAATGAAATTAATCTCTACCCATCAAGCAAGAAGCAAGCTGGGGGGGCGGGGGCGGGAAATCAGTCTTATTTCAAAAAATGTCAGTCTCCAGAGTGAGGTTAGGGTTAAAGACTAGTCAAAGCACATCCTCCTCTTACCTCACTATTCAATCCTCTCTCAAATAAAGTAATCTGAAGACTAAGTGGTGCATCGGCATTTCAACCCATTTACAAAGGAAGTTTCATCCACAGTCTTAAATTTAAAAAAATATATCAGTATTTGGGAAACTCACTTACCATGGAGAACTCAGAATAGTACATGCACACAAACCAACGAAACATTCAAGTAGTTATGACCAAATGAATTATCTATAGTGTAAAAAGAGCCGTTAGCCTCTTGGTACCAGTACCTCAGGACTTCCCGATGTGAAATTCACATACAGTAACAAAGCAGACAAAGCCAGGAATTAGTGATGTGATTTGAGAACCTGTAATAGTAGGTTTATTATTTTCAGTTTTTAAATCACACAACCCAAGAGTGTTTTCCCCTTGGCCTATGGTCCAAGGCATGGTAGAGAGGGACCACTGCTTCATCAGAAACAGAGGGCTAGTTAAAAAAGGCGTTAAAAAAAAAAAAAGAATCTTTGAGACAGCTCTTAAGCAAAGATACAATGTCCTCGATTTCAGTTTTTCTAACTAAAAAGTTGTGTGTATGCAACAGATGTAAAAACATCCCAAATCTGATTTCAAGTATAAAACAAAGAACAAAACCAAACTGTCCTCAAAATGTTTACACAAGTTCTTAAAACATACAAGGGACAACATTTCCGTGTGTATTAAAAATAGAGTGAGCCTGAAGAATTAAACAGAATGTAACTTCTCAGGAGAGAGAGAGTCTACTGAAGTCACCTCCTTTACCAAACTGAAAAGAGAACCCAAATCTTTCCAATTATGGATTTACTGGCTAAAAAAGTGACCGCAATTACCTAGCTTTACCAGCAGACTGGGATCTGGGGGGCTGACAAGTTGCATGATGATTCAGAGTTTGTTTAGCTTGATTAATTGAAGTTTAGAAATCTAACACCTTTATACACATGGCAATCCGGAGGTGACAAAACCATATAGCCTCCCAACACTGTCTCTGGCAAAGGTACAGAGTCTCATTGTTTTGCAGATTGTCTGCCTGGCTTCTTTTCCTGCTGCCCTCTTCCACTCCCTGGTATCCCTCGGCCACGACCACCAAACACTCCTGGGGAAGAAGAGCAGTGAAAGAATAAATCAGCTGTAACCGCCAGTGAATAATCTGGGTGCAATACAGTCACACATGCTTTGCGTGATTGGTAGACTCCTTTTCCATGGCTCTCAAATGAGGTGATAGAAGAACCTTAAAACCTACACCTTGCTAATCCACAACACCCCTTTTTCTAATCAACCATGTAACCGCTCTTCTCTTATCAGCGGAGTACTGTCAGATCTCTCTCTGCAAAGACTGTTAGCAAGATACTCACTGCAGCAGTTACTAGTAGAATGCATTAGGATCACAAATTAAAAGTTACGATTTTCAAAATAAGTGGCCCAGTATATGGATTTAAAAACTAGACCAATGTATCAGTCATTTAGTGAGATTAGAAAATTGTAGTGCAGGAAAAAAAGGACCCCAACAAGGATGCAGAAATCCACATGATGGATAAACATGCTGCCAGGGAGCTTCTCCAGACCAGCTTTCAGGATTACTGTGGTGTGCTGGAGACGGGGTGCTCTGGGATTCACCCTGCTTACACCCCTGCACAGCTAGCTCCAGAACAGTGGCTTCCAACCTTCTTAAACTGTTGTGAAGGGACACCAAACTCACATACCACTGGTGGGGCACGTACTAGTTTGGGGACCCCGGCTCTACAGCCCGTCCATGCACTGTTCAGGTGAGTCAAGTTAGCCACACTGCTGGCCTGAAAAGAGGAGCTGCCTCCTTCCCCCAAGCGGCTGAAGATGTGGACTACAGTGCCCCCTCCTGCTGGCCAGGAGCAAGAGGCCCCCCGATTGCTGAAAGGGGCATGAACGGTGCGCCCAAGGATAGCTTTGCTCCTGCCTGCTAGCTCCTTAGCAAACTGTGTCACCCTTTCTGTGCCGCAGTAACCAGAGCCTTTCAGCTGATTAGCGAATGCTACAGCCACCCTTTAAAATATCCCCTGATCTAATTAAAGTTACACATCAAAGCAGCAGGGAACTCCTCTACCTCAAGTGGAGAAATCAACTCTGCTCTCCACCAGGTGGATACTGCGAGACGGCGCAAGGTCTAGAGGAAATATTTCATGCAAAATGTTTGTCCAAACCACCGAATCCAGAAGCAGCAATGCCAAGTGCTGTGGTCACCGGCGTGCAGGGAAGAGAAATAAAGGCGCCTTCAGATTTCGAAAGGTCACTTTTGCATTTCGAAGGCTATCAGAGGCTGAGCAAGAGCAGCAGAAATCCTAACTTTGTTCCTCGGGGAGGAGATGGACATTCCTCGGGATGCTGCTTTTGCAAACAGAGTCTCTCCAGTTCAAATCTGAAACCGCCAAACTCACAGCAACTCCTCGTGTGATCAGTACGAGAGGAAATGGTTCTGGTGACCAGCCTTTAAGGCTGCTCCATCCACAGAACAGCCAATCTCTCTCCAGTTATCGGTGCACAGAGAGCTAGTTTTGGGTCACAGGTGGCCTAGGCCACCTCACATTTTGCTGTAACAGAATGAACGTGAGGTCCAGGACTGTCCTTAGGAGAAGCTTCAGACCCTGGCTCAAGAACAACTCTTTGGCTAAGTAAGGAGCAGTACTGAGTGAATCCCATAGCTTTGACCAAAGCTGCAACTGGCCTCAAGGGTGGGAGACAAGCAGCAGGAGGATAAGGAATGACCAGCAATGCTGGGATCCTGGGGCTGGGCCAACCCCTGTGATCGTTGCACCCTACACGTATTTCTAGAGTGGTTTTCAGAGGATCACCTTATAACAGGGGTCTCAAACACGCGGCCCGCGGAGCTCTTCCCTGCGACCCGCCAAGCTCCCCACGCCCCCCACCCCTGAGTTATTTAATGTGGCAGCTAAGCTCCCTGCTCCCCAATGTTTGGGGCCAGGTCTCTCCCCCGACCCCGCCTGCCACCCCCACGCGTCTCCCTGGAGTGTCCCCCGGACTCTACCGGAGCCGGCATCACCTGCTGCCGCAGGGTCCTTGTGCCCCCCTCCACTGTGGCCAGGGCAGGCTGCCCTTCCCCTGCCCTTCTGCCCTAGTCCTGAGCCTCTCCAACGCCCTAAACCCCTCATCCCCAGCCCCACAGCCCTCCCCCCTGCACCTCCTCCTATCCCCAAACTTCATCCCAGAGCCTGCACCCCCACCCCCTCCTCCACCCAAACTCCCTCCCAGAGCCTTAAGCAGGTGGGGGTGGAGTTTGGGGGGGGACAGGTTCTGGGCACACCAAAATTTCTACAAACCTGCCGCCCCTGGAAGAGGCAAGGCAGGGGTGGAGTGGTGGTGCAGCCCAGTGCAGTGGGGGTGGGGGGGGCTTTACTGAGTGTATATATTTTATTAAAACTGCTTTGAGGAGGAGGTGGAGAAGAGATGGGGCAGGGGCGGGGCCTCATGGAAGGGGTGGAGTGGGGGCGGGGCCAGGAGCAGTGAGGGAGTGTGTGTCGGTGATGCAGCCCTCAGGCCAATGCACTAGTCCTCAGTGGCCCTCATGGTCATTTTGAGTTTGAGACCCCTGCCTTATAACAAACATGAAGCCTTCAGCTGGAAGGGTGAGAATGCTCCAAACATTCAGCAAGTGAAACAAAAAGTCAGCAGCTAGGTCTCTTACAAGCCATGCAAATGGCCAGATGTGCTTCTCTTAAGCAGACTAGAGTGCCTCACCGGAGCCATGCACTGGAAAGAGGCTGCCCCTCCCCCACTGCAGTAATGGTCAGAACCCAAAGCACATTCAGACACAACGTTCACTCTTTCCCCCAAATGGATTTGCTAACGAAGCAGATAGCACAAACCTCATGCGAAGAGAGGGACAGAGCGATTACCCGAACGGGCCACAGCTTGTTTGGAAGGAATCTGACACGGCCAAGTTCAGGGACTGACTTATTTGTTACGCTCCTACCCAGCTCCAGCAAACAAAGAGGAACAGTTCCTGCACTTCCCTTTGTGTTCACAAACATGCTGTAAGGCAGGTGAACAAGGCAAAGGACTTAGTCCTCCTTAGCTGGCTCTTTTGTAGGAATCCAAGGTCTCACACCACACAGCACTATTAGTTTAAAATTGAGGAACAACAACAACAGTTACACCGATGAGATTTGCTTGAGACACAAGCCTAGGTACTCCACTGCAAACAAACAGGACCATTACCTCGCCCGGCACCTCCACCTCCTCGGCCTTTCTGTTGTTTCTGCTGCTGCATGCCACCACGACCTCTGCCCTTTGACACCACCTCCTCCTTCACCATGTCAATGATTTCATCGGGGATACGCAAATATTTAATTGTGCTGCCGCGAATGTAACACTCTGGCATTCTCCAGAATTTGTCTCCATCCTGTTGGGGAGAAGCACGTTAGGGCAGAGCAGGTGCACACGTGCGCTCTGACGTCTTTAACTCAGAAATGCCTAAGTCACTTTGAAAATTTTACCACTTATTTATTGTCAGCATAAATGGTTCCTCTAATACAAATACATCCCTTGGCTTGGGGGGGGGGGGGGAGGGGGCATTGTACATCTGCCGCTAAAGTTTTAACACATCACTTGTGGGATAAATCACACTATTAAAAGTGCACGAAGTCTGAGTTAAGGTGGAGGGTAAGATCCTTACATCTACTGAGCACTAGGAGGGACTGAAAGTGTACATAGGACTAAAGCAAACTAAAAACTACTACTTAGAAAGCAGACTCAAAAGCAACAAGAAACACGACTTCCTCACCAGAGGCATATCTGCAACAGGAGATTTCAGCTCCAAGAACCTGGGAGATCACCCACCCATTTTACCCTATTGGGCCTATTAATGTGGCACTCGAAGGCTGCCTTTAGAGGAACCCAACAGAGGAGAATGAATGCAGGGGCAGGGTGGCCACCAGAGACACATTTCAGAGGGAACAGGTCCCCACAGGAGGAAGTGGCTCTGAAAAGCAGGTTTAAGATTTGGCGTTATGGGGCTGCCCTTTGTGAAGTGAGTTGCAGAACCTTCCAATTCTGCTGTGGACAAAACCCTGTTAGTACGTTAGCTCTTAAATGATGGATGAAATGGCGAGAAGGAGGGAAATCAGAGTAGTGTCTGAGCTGAACAGTAACCCACAGACTGACCCATGATGCAGTCGGGAGAAGGGGAGAAGAGAGCCTGCCCTGCCTTTTGTTAGTCAGAAAGCAGCCACCAAAAAGGGCCTTTCATCACTGAAATAAACTCAGGTTTGTCCACACATGGGGTTATTCAGGGCTAGCTCCCTGTGTGGACACTTACTCTGCAATAAGGGTGCCTTGCTCCTATTTAGCTTACTGCTGTCCCCCACCCTCAGCCTTGGATCTTCCTAACTGGACTTCGGCTCAAAATACAGGAAACGATTGAGCCAGTCTCCCTTCACTTCCTTGTTTCTGTACTCAGAGAAGTAAACAAACTAAGTAGTTTAGAGCCAGATCCTCCAGATACAGTCCCATGCCATCTAGTGGCCATTGCCATTAATACCATTCAACTAACCAGAGATCAGCAGGGTCAGCTGAGGCCTGCTTGACTGTATCCTGGGTGTATTTTGCTAAGTCTGGGCTTGTCTATTGATGTTTTTCTATTGCACAACTGGAGGGGGATTAAAAAGGCAGCCAGGCAGGATGAGACACACCAACCACGTGGGTGTAAGCCAGCCAGGCATGCGTCCAGCTGTGTAGCACTCTATGGGCTCGCTCTGACCACTACAAGCTTCTTTGCGGTGCCGTGGGAGGGAGGGACAGACACTGGAAACTTTGTTGCCCTCAAACAGGTGCTCTAACAGCTCACTAACCATACTCCAGGCTTTACCTGCCGCAGGGGCCTTCCCAAAGCATCAGACACCATCTAACTCCAATTTAATATAGGTAAAAAAACAGATCCCAGTTCTCTTAAACAAAAACAGTTTATCAGACACAGCAAGGAAGAAGTGGGCTGTAGTCCACGAAAGCTTATGCTCTAATAAATCTGTTAGTCTCTAAGGTGCCACAAGTACTCCTGTTCTTCTTTTTAGGAAGGAAGAAGAAAGTCAAACAAAACATTAAGCAGAACATGATCATGGTTACACTAATGTCTAGGAAAGGTGCACAAAGATTGGCTCTAAGCCAGTGGTCTCCAAACTTTTCAGGGTCACGCCCCTTACCCCCACCAGAGCCGGGCCGTGGCTCATGGGGTGGGCTGCAGCTGGGGCCAGGAACAGAGCCATGGCTAGTGGCAGAGGCTGGCACCAGGGGGGTGGGGCCCCGAGCAGAGCAGGTGAGGGTGGCGCAACCTCCCCATCCTCTGTAGAGGCTGCCTGGTTTTGGCCTCTGTGCTAAGCTCTGTTACGTAGCGTGCACGGTTAACCAAGATGGAACCTTTGTATATTGGACAACCCTGACTCAACAGCATGCTATTATCAGTTCAGATTCAGTCTCTGTGGAAATCTCCACAATACCTCCCCCCACTTCTCTTCTTGAGCCCCTTTTCCTCTTTATTTGGAAATGAAGCACTTACTCCGTAGCAGACGTTTCCTCCCGTTGCCCAGCCTCGTTAATTTTGGTTCCTGTGATTCCCTGCAAACTGTTTTACCCACTGGTGTTCGACCATTTTGTTTCTTTGCCTTTGGTGGCAAGTACACAAACATTTATTTGCATTTAAGAGAAGGTCCTCCTCATTTCTACATAGACATTAAACAGTATGACTGAGCAGAACGCATGAATACCATGTCAATGGGAACAGCTCAAACAGGCTAGTTCTTACCAAAGATCTCTTAAAAGTGGTGACCCACTAAATGGAGAATACAGAACGATGGCCAGGCAGCAGCTATCAGACAGCCAGAGTAAGACTGCGGGTTCCTAGCATGGGGCACCTGACAGTGTAATCTAAAACAGCCAACCTTACCCTTGATGTGCAGATGACTTCTCTAAGGTTGATGTTCATCCAGTTATCGCAACTCACTAGGTGACCGTTGTACGTTTCACCATTTTTCAATTCCACCAACTGAGAGACAATGGAGAAAATCAAATACAATAAACCATCAACCATCACAATGCAAGACTGTACAAGTGAATTTCCAAATCAGCGTATATGGTATAATTTAGGCAAGAAACAAGACACACCAAGAGGTATAGTCACTCCACATTACACGCACATATAACAGCTACCTCCTGTTAATGGGAGTTGTACAGAAACAGGGAGAATAAAACCCGAGGTGTGCTAGGAACTTTTTTTTGCTACTCAAGCTTTAGGATTAAAAAGCTGCTACCACACTCTAATCCAGGGGTCTCAGTCTCAAATGACCAGGAGGGCCACATGAGGACTAATGCATTGGCCTGAGGGCTGCATCACTGACACCTCCCTCGCTGCCCCTGGCCCTGCCCCCATTCCACCCCTTCCATGAGGCCCCACCCCTGCCCTGTCTCTTCTCCACCTCCTCCTCCAAGCGGTTTTAATAAAATATATACACTCAGTAAAGCCCCCCCACTGCACTGAGCTGCACCACCACTCCACCCCTGCTCTGCCTCTTACAGGGGTGGCAGGTTTGTAGAAATTTTGGTGGTGCCCAGAACCTTCCCCCCCCCCCCCCCCGCAAGGCTCTGGGCGGGAGTTTGAGTGGGGGAGGGGGTGGAGGTGCAGGCTCTGGGATGGAGTTTGGGGATAGGAGGGGGTGCAGGGGTGAGGGCTGTGGATGAGGGGTTTGGGGCATTGGAGAGGCTCGGGGCATTGGAGAGGCTCGGGGCTAGGGCAGAAGGGCAGGGGAAGGGCAGCCTGCCCTGGCACTAGTTGAGGGGGGCACTAGGACCTGGAGCGGAGCCAGCGTGAGCTGCAGGCTCCAGGCGGTGAGGGGGCAGCAAGTGAGCCCGGGGGACACTCGGGGGAGGTGCGTGGGGGCGGCAGGTGGGGCCGGGGGAGAGAGACCCAGCCCCAAACATTGGGGAGCAGCGAGCTTAGCTGCCACATAAAATAACTCGGGGGGGGGGGGAGAGGGGAGTTTGGTGGCGACAGGATGTAACTGGGGGGGGGGGGGGGGGGGAGGCGCGTGGGGAGCTTGGGGGCCGCAGGAAAGAGCTCCACGGGCCGCATGCGTGTTTGAGACCCCTGCTAATCCCACCTCAGAATTCTAGTGGCCCTGCCTGTATCATTGCCTGCAACCTGAATTGAAAAGTGCACCCTCTCTACAGGACAGAGACCGTTTTGTATCCAGCACCACTTTGGCCCTGATCCACTTTGCAGCAGTGACTTGCGGTTGTGTCAGATTGCTTGTACAGTTTGACACAAGGCGTTACTGACCACAGGGAACTGTACTGGGGCAACCAGGTTCATTGAATTTAAATACTTTAGGTTACAGCACATTTTAACATGACCAAGAGACTGTTTCCCTCTGCTGCTTGGGGCAGTTTAGATCCAAGTCAGCAAGACACCCCAACCAGAGGGTACGAGACCCACTCAGAAAACACCCCCCCCCGCCCCAATAAAATAAAAAGGAGAGGAAAGAGAAAACAGGAGGAATAAGAGTGCTACTGGAACAAAATACACCTCTACCCCGATATAACGCTGTCCTCGGGAGCCAAAAAATCTTACCGTGTTATAAGTGAAACCGTGTTATATCGAACTTGCTTTGATCCGCTGGAGCGCGCAGCCCCACCCCCCCAGAGCACTGCTTTACTGCGGGATATCCAAATTCATGTTATAGCGGGTCACGTTATATCAGGGTAGAGGTGTATCTGGCCCCTAAGTTTTGTGAGCCTCCTCCATCTTCCCCCACTTACTCTGATAAAGTGAGGAAAATGCCCCCAAAACACAAAGAAAAGCCAAGTCTAGGCAAACTCCAAATGATGTTGCATGAGATCTGCATTTGTGTAGCATCTGTTCTGTTCTCTCTGCAAACAACTTTTGCTAACAGAGTTTTATATTTTTATTGTCTGCATTCCAGTAGCACCCACAACATGCCCGATCTCTCCACATACATACGAAGATGCAGATTCTGCCCTGAAGAGCTCACAATCAAAGACAAACATACAAAGGAATTAAAAAACAGTCAACAGAGTTGGATAATAAGCATCAGCTGGCCCTAGCTACTTGTCTACACAGCCATAATTACTTGACCAATTCTTGTGTTAATTTTTTAACAGTGACCAGGCAGTGACTACAACAGGATCTTTCTAACATTCATATACAGACTGCCTTTCTAACATAAAGGTACTTGGGATATTATTGTGCTAGCAGTTCCAGAATAGCTGCAATGCCCTTAGAAAGCTCCGTGCAGTAGTTGCTGCACAAACACACTAGATGCTTTGTTAAATTACGTGACTATCGGTTTTAAATTAAAACAAGAGATGAGCAACAGCCCAAAGACTCGCCTTTAAAACAGTGAGACTTCTGTTAAATTGAGAGTGGTGAAAAATGCACCTGACACTGCTTAGAATCTCTGCTATGTCTGATTCTAATCTTATTTCATAAAAAGTCACTCAAGATTTGGAAGGTTTACTTTACACTAAGTTAATAAGAGACTGAAAAAAGGCCCAGCACACTACATTGTGGCTGAAGCACAGGGAAGATACAGAAAATATATTTAAGGCACCTCACTTCTTTAGAGCTTCCAAATTCACCTCCCTACTCTCCAACACACAGACTCTGACCTGGTGACCCAAGAAGCTTTATAGGGTTTGCAAGCATTGCTTGTAGGAAATACCCTTGTTACTCACCATAGGGTGGTTCTGTGCAGTCTTCAACAGGGATAAAGGAAGCTAGAACAGAAGGAAAGAGGATAAGCCTGAGAAACAGGTCAGCAAAATAGAGGATAAAACAGTCCATTTACAGACCAAGTGATTTTAGCTATGAATTTACTACCACGCACAAGATGACTCGGTTTCACTTTGCAGGGAGGAGTAAGAACCATTTTGCCAGGTATATGTTACAGGAGCTCCCACCACTCAAATTTACCTTTGAGCGTCAGGTAAAAAACAGCAGGGACCGAGTCTCACCCAGACCCTCCCTCCCCCGCAAACAACACCACGTGCCAGGCGCAGCCAAGCCACAAAAAACCGCGAGTGCCCCCAGCATCTACCACACCACAGCCCCGCACACCGACCTGCCCGGTGCATTATCACAGTAGCAGCTAAGAGCCCACGGTGCTAGGGGCTGTACATTTCAGTGGTTGAGGTGTATCATGGTAGCACCCAGGACCCCCTCCAGCCACAGCCCAGGGGCCCGTTATGCTAGGGGGTGTACGCTATTAGGTGGACTACGGTAGTGCCGCAGAGCCCCTGGGCCAGGACCCCCGGGACTAGGCGCTGCTCGCGCTATTAGGTGTATTACGGTACCTCTTGGGCAGCCCTGCACCAGGGCCACGCGCCTTCCTCCTCCCTTACACCCCCCCCCGCCGGCCCCGCGCCCCCTCCCCCCGACTCACCATCCTCCCGCTCCGGCCGCGCGGGCCCCGCCGCTCAAACCGCCTCCGCCGCGGCCCCGAGCCAATAAACTCCGAGCGACTCCGGGCCCGGCCCAGTCCTCAGCGCCAGCCGCCAAGCGACAGCCGCCGTTTTACGACGGTGCCGCAAAGGGCGGCGGGCGCCAAGGCAGGAATGGCGCGAGGCGTCCGCATTACCCACAACCCCCCGCACCTCCAGGCGCCCGCATGACCCACAATCCTTTGCGCGGCGCTCCAGCTGCCAAGGGGGGAGGGGGGGGTCAAACTTTTGCGCTGGTGACCCCGTGACCCAGCGAGCCTGGGAGTGTCACCCCCCCCCCCCAGTCAGTTAAAATCCCGTTTATGTATTGAACACTCGCACCCCCGAGGGGCCCCGAACCCCGGGTGGGGAACCCCAAAGCCCGCCCAGCCCATATGCCAGTGCCCCGCTCCTGCCTGTTCTGCGCACCGCCCCCTGCCCCCCTAGGCTGGTAGGGCTCAGTCCAGCTCCCCGGGGCCGCTCTCCCTTCCATGGGCGGCCGCGGTCCCCATTGTCTGAGCATCTCGTGTCCCAGCCCTGCTTAGAGAGCTAATCAGCCCAGCAGCTAAACCTGTGGCCGTCAACCGCCTCTCCTCTGTGATGGAGCTGAACCGTCACGGGAAACAATGAGAAACTTCAATCATCTCTCCCATCTCGTTCTTTTCTCGTGTTCCTTCCAGTCCTGTCTCTGCCAGTGTTTACGGGGCACTAGTGTTAGCAACCGGGCTCTGGGCAGGGGCAGACGTCCACCTTCTCAGAGCTTATTGCAGGACTCAGGCCTACATTTCCTAGTGTCCAGCCAGCCTTCCTATCTCCTCTCCTCCAGTCTCCTGAACGTTAGCCATACAAAGAACAGGAGTCCTTGTGGCCCCTTAGAGACTTTGTTAGTCTCTAAGGGGCCACAAGGACTCCTGTTCTTTTTGCGGATACAGACTAACACGGCTGCTGCTCTGAAATTAGCCATACAGTACTGCATTTTAGTAGCAGGCTCACAAACTAGAAACCCAGAAACGAGGAACTATGCCCCCTAGTGTCCATTTCTCTTTCATCTTAAAACATTAGATTAGGTTATTGAATGAGTAATGCTACCCCAAAACCATTCACTTACATGACTGACAAAGGGTCAGGTGAGAATTGGACACACTGCATCCCTTTAGTTCTTTGAGGGCTGCACATACATCCTTCATACACTGAATTGGCAAAGCTGTTTATTAGCATATCTCCCAGTGAACTATTTAGCCCCTTTATTTATTTATTGGAACAGTATTAGCAACTTTCTGCTTACTGCGGATGCATTTGGCCAGTCTCGATACGTTAAGTGATGTTTAACCATGTTAAATAGGTGTGAAATTATTAGTGAAATTATAAAACACAGAAGCTATCAAATGAAGATCTAGTGTGGATGAAATACAGTGAATATTATTTTTCTTAATGTATTATTCCCAGTATTATATTTTATTTCATTACATCTTTTCAGACTTATTTCTATCTTTAATGGCCTGTTCTCTTCATCAAAACAGCCACTTAATTGGGAAAATATGTTGTCCAACTAAAAGTCCCCATTGAGAAACTCCTATACTGTAGATCACCCTAAATATGTATTTGTTTGGCAGGTGGTCTGGAAAACTTGTAAAATGCAAACTGTTGATACAGTGTCCATCTTCAGAATTAACAACAGTATCATGGAAGTCTCCTTCCAGTAAAGAAGTATAAAGGTTTATACTATAGCTTAATAAATACCCATGGATAAATGACAAAAATCTGATAAAGAAAACCAGTGGGTTTTCCTTTTGCATAATAAAGCCTGATAAAGCAAGATGCTGAGCTTATGGGAGTTAAGAATGCTCAGTACCTGCAAAATTTATAAAAACCCAAATTTCCTTGTTATTTCAAAAAGATTATGAATCAAAGCCTTGTGGAATAAAACCAAGATTGAAGCAAGCTGACCTGGAGAGAGAAGGGGGGTGGGCGGCTCCATGGTTAGCCAAAGCTAAACTATGTTTCCCATCGCTCCACCATGAAACTTTCACTGTAGCAACCAAGAAAGATTACACTGGACTTTAGCAAGAACCTGACTTAGCCTGCAAAGCTAGTCAGCGTGAAATGCCATTATTACACTAAACCGTATCTCCACTGAGGTTTATTTATTTTATTATACTCATGGCTAGGCTGCTATAATTGGCTGGCATGGTTCACCTGTCCCCGATGCCTGCCCCTTTTGCAGTGAGGTAGACCCTAGCACACGCCTACCTTGAGTGCACCAGGTTGCAGCCCCTTTTCCAGCTCCTCCTAGACTTACTTTTGTGTTTTTGGCAGCACTTCTCGCCCCACTTTCTCATATATGCACACCCCATCCGTGGCCCCACAAAGTCACGGGACCTCATTGTCAACCTCCTCCTAGCAATGGCCAAAGTGGCCATCTACAACACCAGGGAGAGGATGCTGGCTGAGGGGGTGCTCTGCAACTGTGGGACCTACTTCCGATCCTCTCTCCACTCACGTATCCAGGCAGAGTTCCTCTGGGCAGCATCCGCTGGCTCCCTTGACACGTTCAGTGGGCGCTGTCCGGGGTTCTCTGAGTGTCCCCTTCAGGTTCCCTACTTTTGACCCTTTGACCCTCACACCTGTCCTTGTTTTTTCTTTTGTTGTCCCCCGTATTTAATTGAGTCCCAGGCTCGGTGGACTCTCCTCGTAGGTTAGGGGAGGGTTCTTTAGTTTCTGACCACCCACTTCCCAGAACCCAACAGGATGGTTCACCCAAAACACCCCACCTGGTTTGCAGGTGTTGATCCTGCAGCTAAAGGGTTAAGTGGGCTCTACCGACTCACTGAGGCAGGTGGTTCACTTCCCACCAGCATATAAGGGAAGTAAGAGTAACACTTTATTTCTTTCAAAGAGAAGGTTTAGTATGTGAGCAAAGCCATCCTGATGTAAGATCCCCTACCAACAGGCAAGTCTAGGAAAATGTTTGAGGTGAACTTTATTAAATTCTTTGTTAATAAAGGTAAAACCCTGAGGGGATAACTTGGCTTTACATTGTGGACTTTGGAATGTGGCTTAGAGTAGGTTGAGAAAGGCATATCCAGGCCTATCAATGTGATATGTGGGTGCATTTTATATGGTTTATGATGGTTTATTCCCATCTCCTAATAAGATTGATCATGTTTCCCTTTAATTTTAAAGAAGGGGACTTAGCATTTAGCCAACCAACTAATTCAGGACTTAAAATTCCCTCGATTGCTTGGACAGAGACATTTTGTATTTCTCCTTAAAAGTTGTGACCATGGTAATTTCCTTATGGTGACAAAAACTGAACGTCAGCACACACAGATGGATAAATATTCAAGAATTTACCTACAAATGCAATCAATGACTAGGTGGTGTCACATCATATAGCACAGCAGTAACAATAGCAGACCCTGTTGATACTGTAATTCCCATACTCTAGTACAGAGGTGGGGAAGGGGAAGACGCTCAGAACAAAGCAAAAATGGGTCTGATGAGAATATCCAACCTTGCCAGTGGTCACCCCAACCATCACTCAACTCCATTACATGGGTTGGTTTGGTGTATGTAGACACACCTTTCTGCTGGTTCAGGTTATGTTTTATCCTTTATAGCCAAGACAAACCCTTGGATTTCAGTAACTGGCTTTGTTTTCAAACTCCCTGGCATGTATGGAAATCAAATAGCAGCTCAAAGCACCATTTTTAGTGCCTTCCTTGTTAAATTCTTAGTTATGCCATCGCTAGTGGTAAGATGTTGTTAAACTAAAGGTACTGGAGGGACGAGGGGAACATGCAGTGAAGTTACCAGTGCACTCTGTACCACTGCTTATCAGCATTCCAGTTAGTAGGAAAAGCAAGAGAGTCCAAGTTCATTCATGAGGCCCATGTGGGATTTCATCATGAGAAGCTCAAAGGTTCAAGTCCATTGGAAGGGCACATCATAAGGTGTGCCTGAGGCAACGCTGAAATCAGGAGGGGGCAATCTTAGCCTGCTAAGGACATAGGGCTGAGTGTGGAATCAGGCTGTGTAGGGTGTCTCAGCCCTGGGGGCTGGAGAGAACCGGGGGGGACACGGGGACTCTGCCCTAGGGGCTGGAGAGAACGGGGGGGGGCTCTGCCCTGGGGGCTGGAGAGAAGGGGGGGGAGGGGCTCAGACCTGGGACTGGAGAGAACGAGGTGGGGGGGGCTCTACCCCGGGGTCTGGAGAGAACGAGGTGGGGGGGGCTCTGCCCCGGGGGCTGGAGAGAAGGGGGGGGCTCTGCCCTGGGGGCTGGAGAGAAGGGGGGTGAGGGGCTCAGACCTGGGTTTGGAGAGAACGGGGGGGGGCTCTGCCCTGGGGGCTGGAGAGAAGGAGATGGGGGGGGGCTCTGCCCCGGGGGCTGGAGAGAGCGGGGGGGGGGCTCAGACCTGGGGCTGGAGAGAAGGAGATGGGGGGGGGGCTCTGCCCCGGGGGCTGGAGAGAACGGGGGGGGGGCTCAGACCTGGGTCTGGAGAGAAGGAGATGGGGGGGGGCTCTGCCCCGGGGGCTGGAGAGAGCGGGGGGGGGGGCTCTGCCCTGGGTCTGGAGAGAAGGAGATGGGGGGGGGCTCTGCCCCGGGGGCTGGAGAGAGCGGGGGGGGGGGCTCTGCCCTGGGTCTGGAGAGAAGGAGATGGGGGGGGGCTCTGCCCCGGGGGCTGGAGAGAGCGGGGGGGTATCACAGCCGGGGGCTGGGCATTGGGCAGTTCGGGCCCCGGGGGGCTCAGCTCTAAGGGCAGGGGCAGGGCTCAGCCCTGGGGTGCGCGCAGGACACCCAGCGACTGGGGAACACGCGAGGCCACGTGACCCGCCGGCAGCGGGAGCATAAAGAGCAGTTTCCGGTTTGTAACCCCAGACCTGACGGAAGTGTCCGGCTGGGGCCGCTCTGCCCCATGGGCGGCCCGCTCTATGCTCCTGGGCGGCTGCGAGCGGCGGGCGCGGTCACGTGGGGGGCGGGGCGCGGGGCGGCTCCCAGTCACTCTCCGGGCGGCCGCGGGCAGGGTCGGAGCCGAGATGGAGCCTCCCCGGCGGCCGGTGGTGGTGACGGGTAAGCGCGGGGCAGGCGGAGCGCTTCTCCAGCCCGGCTCGCGGGGGAGCTCCGGGGCTGAGGCGAGGTGGGGGCTCTGGGGTGGTGAGGGGGGGTTGGTGGAGCTGGGGGGGTGAGGTGGGGGCTCTGGGGTGGTGAGGGGGGTTTGGTGGAGCTGGGGGGCTGAGGCGAGGTGTTGGGATTTGGGGTAGTGAGGGGGATTGGTGGAGCTGGGGGGAGCCTGGGGGGCTGAGGTGAGGTGGGGGGATTTGGGGTGGTGAGGGGGGGTTGGTGGAGCTGGGGGGTGAGGCGAGGTGGGGGGATTTGGGGTGGTGAGGGGGGTTTGGTGGAGCTGGGGGGCTGGGGCGAGGTGTCGGGATTTGGGATGGTGAGGGGGATTGGTGGGGCTGAGGTGAGGTGGGGGATTGGTGGAGCTGGGGGGAGCCTGGGGGGGTGAGGTGAGGTGGGGGGATTTGGGGTGGTGAGGGGAGCCCGGGTGGGTGGGGGAAGCCTAGGGCACAGGGGCTGTCCACTGGAGGGCAGGAGGCTGCCTGGGCAGTCCAGTCCTGCCGCTTTCTCAGCTGGGGGGTGGCCCTCACTTTTCCAGCCTGGGCTCCCTGCTCAGGGTCTTGCTGCAGGTTTGGGGAGCAGGGGGAATAATCTTGTGAATTACAAGTAAATTCACCCAAAGCAGCATGGGGAGCTCTGGAAAGCTGGTGAGTGTGAAGAGACGTTTACACCCGGGCATGCGATCCACTGGGGAAATGAAGCCAAAAGTTTTACCAAAATAACTGTGCCTAGGAGAGTAAAGTGGAAGCAAGTGAAGGAATGAAAGGCCCTTACATAGCAGGCGAGAGCTTGTCAGAGTCTTTTCCTAAGTTACAAAGGGGAGGGTAGCTTGATTTGTGGGGAAGGCAGCTCTGTGACAAATGAGGAACTCGATGAAACTATTCAGTGCTCCCTGTGCAGCTGAAGTTGAGATTGTTTGCCTTGGGAAGGTAGGGGAAGTGGTAAGGAGTTTTGTTGATGCACTGGAGTGATTTGAATTGGAGGCAAGTGTTTCTACAAGGTATCTTTACAGAGATCTGGGAAGGTGGCAGTTTGGCTTTGTCAACCCAGCCAGTGTATGCAGTGAAGTGTCAGCATCCACCACTCATCGATTCCTTGATCAAAGGCCTAAAAAGAAAAGTTGTGTTGGTAAAGTTTCCACGTCTTGCAGCACTTTCTGCTTTGGTCCTACACATCTATGGAGTCCAGTTTTGACAGTCAGACGTTAACTTGCCTTAGACCCATGTTTACCACTGGGGTAATCTGTGTACAGCTGTCATGTTCACTTTTTAAACTCTTTCTAAAAGTCTGGGAAATTATATTTCTTCCGCCTCCTTCTGTTGGCGATATGCACTCCGCAGGTGTGTGTGTATATATACTTTTTATTGTGTAGAACTGTTTAAAGAGAGAATTCCATAAAGATCTTTGCAGCTGGTGGCAGCTGTTTTAGTGCTAATTAGCCTTGGAGGAGGCCCCTTCAGTGTGGATGTCAGAGAAGTCCTGAACATGCTCAGTTGAGTTATCTTCCATAAAGGACATAGGACAAGAGAAGGAATCCCCGTACACCTTGTATAGTGGGTCAGAAGAGGAAAAGGCCAGTGTGGCCTGTGTGGGGAACAGACACAGAATCACGAGTGCTAAGCTACACTGTGAGCACCTTTAGAATTGCCACTGAGCAGGGAATTTGGTTTGTAGCTGGACTTGTTACAGAACTCAAGAAATGCAACAGTCTGGATTATGAAATGTTTCTGGTCATCTTTGGATAGTAGTTTCTTTTAGAGTGTCATTGAGTTGACTGATGAAATGATTTGTCAGCATTGTGCTGCGTTTCACTATTTGCTGGTATGCTACTGTCTGTTAACCTTTATCTTATGGAGGTTAGACCTGCATGAATAGGACACCTTCATGTCAGTCTTGTGGAAAGCTTAACGAGATTTTTTTTTTTTTTTTTTTTTGAGAACTGAAATGTGAGTTTGACACTGGTTAGATTATATATGGGGTTTTTTTTGTTTGTTTTTTTTAATAGAATTTCTGTTTGAGCGCAGAGAGAGCTAATTACTAGTATAGCTGTATACAATATAACCTGAAACCTATTGATAGCAAACTGAATACTATCATAATAATGACAACGTTTTTTATACCCCTATGGCATTTCCTTTAGCTGAACAAGACTTCTTGTGTGTTTTCACAAGCACTCTAGGGTCACAAATCAATTCTGAAAGTTAATTTAAACCATAGTGGTATAACTTTGCATGCAACTGGATTGCCTAACTTTTGTGGTGGTATAAGAGTGAGGAAATGCTTGCTCAGTAAAAACTATTGAGGGTTACTAGTTAACCATAAGTTATTCATTAGAAAATTTAGACTCCATGCAAGTATTTTGTATAGAAATATCATAACCTTTGGTGCTTATTTGTACAGGGACCACCAGCAGTATTCTGTTTAGCTTCCTGTTAAAATATAACGATAATAATGGAAATCTTAATTAAGACTTGTTTAATAGAGAGGAGATACACTTAGCAGACCTACTAATTTGCTTATATATTTGTAGAGGGCTTTGTTGTGGATCTTATATCAGAGGGGTAGCCGTGTTAGTCTGAATCTGTAAAAAGCAACAGAGGGTCCTGTGGCACCTTTGAGACTAACAGAAGTACTGGGAGCATAAGCTTTCGTGGGTAAGAACCTCATCTGAAGAAGTGAGGTTCTTACCCACGAAAGCTTATGCTCCCAGTACTTCTGTTAGTCTCAAAGGTGCCACAGGACCCTCTGTTGTGGATCTTGACAGTTTTGGGACGGGATGATTTCAACTGGGAACGAAGAACAGAAAATTTGTAACTTTTTTAGGCTGTTTTTTTTTTCCCCCCAGACCATATCAGAAGAGGGAGGGAGTCTTTATTTAGACAACCTATTGAATCGGAATCTTCAATATTTTGGTCTATTTTTGATGTTATATTATGTAAATTGTATACTTTTGGATGGTGGAAAGGATTTGAGTACTTGGATGTAAACGAGCAAGAATTTGGTATTCAAAGAAATCATTGTATTGTCTATAAGTAGTTTCCCATGGGCACATTTAAAACAGAAAAGCACAAATCAGTTTGCACCTCTGTGTCCAGTCAAGCCTGTGGTAATGATTTCATCACTAAATCTTTATTTCTATTTCAGGGTTTGGCCCATTTGGAGAACATGCTGTTAACGCCAGCTGGATTGCAGTTCAGGTAACAACACAAATTAAAACACACGTGGCATGTTCAAAGAAAGTGCTGTGCTGATGTGTCCCCTTTTTTAAAAAAAAGTTAGAATTTGTGAATCTATTATAGAGCCTTGCAGAAATTGTTCCTGAAATTTATCAGTTGAGACCCACCCACCCTGATGATCAATCAGTTTATATATTTTATTCACTCATTTAAAAAATGAGTTCTGGACAAGTCAAATTTTGCAAGGCTGAGTTAATGTAGTTAAGCAAAACAAGGAATTCCCAGGATAACTCTAACATTGTAGAAGTTTTCCTGTTATCTTCCCCCACAGAGGGGAAAGAGGTAGATTTTTTTTTTTTTTATAATTCCTCAAAAATAACCTGAAATCTTCCTTGGTGGTTGCAGTGTGCAATGGAGTGAGCACAGGTTTTGGTTTAAGAAATGCATGAGTTCTGATCCCAGTTCTGCCATGAATAATGGCCTTGGGCAAGTCACCTAACCTCTGTGATTTCCCCATTGTGAATGAGGGTAACATATAACATCCCTGTGGAGACAGGTACAGAACAAGAATGGTTTTTAAAGCACTGCTATTTATTGATGAGGCACAAACTGCTCTCAGATCAAGTCATTACGTAGGACACTTATGCCATTCATCATCTGCATACCTTCATAAGCATGTGTTCTTACACTCCTCTCACTGTGTACTCTTACAACACCTGATATATTCACACTAGATGTCAGCAAGAAATCAAACTCTCGCTAACGGTGAATTAAGGTATTCTGCTTGTTTTGCAATATCCCATAACAGCGTTAATTTGTGACAGTACTACTGCATTATCCAAATTCTTTGTTATTGGAGACAGTTGACAAGTCAAGTGGAAGTTAGGGTTATATTTCAGTACGTTTGCCCAAGGAATTAGACCTGTTTTTCTCACCAAGTCCCCATTCGCCTCAGTGTTCTGGGACTAATGTATTCTTCAGAATGCTTTTAAATTAAATCACAAACTAAAATCAATTATAGCCAACTAATGGAGGGCTGGCCAGATGTTTGATGCCCTGCATTGTTATAAGGAGATCAGACCTTTGGTTCCTTGAACTGTTGGGGCTGGATGTACTTCTGAGAGAGGGTTCATTCAACTTCAGGTTGTAGAAAAGATAGGCTGTGTATAGAAAAACTTCAGTTATTATAATTTGATGTTAGATGGTAGGGCTGACTGGTCCTTGTCAGTTTATCGTTGGCATAGAGACAGTTATCCCTAATAAAGGTAGCTTGTTATGGGGGGCAGAGGCTGAATAATGGGGATCTGGGATGAGAGCGAACAGAATTGGTGGCCACTGTTCTGTGGCTTGTAGTAAAAGTAAATACATAATCTGGGTTAAGGGAAGAGACTAGTTAACATCCCCCCAATCCCTCAGTTTAAGGCACTGGTGATTGTGATCAGTTCCATTGTTGATAGGCAGAGTAATCATGTACATTTTATTAGAGAATCTTTTTAATGTAGTTTAAATTTGTTCTGAATATTTAAAACTATCCTTTGAGTTTTACACACACATTGCTGAGTTATAACTGTACATGTGCCGGCTGTACTATAAGCCTGTTCTTTGACAAGATTTTTTTAATTACTTGTGGTAGATTGTGACTAAAAACCTTAAACTTAAACTTTCAACCAATGTGTAGGGGATTTGCATTTCCCAACTCTATTCCAGTCCTGAGAGGCCCAGACAAAAAAGGAACAGCATGTCTTTGAACACATGCAAGTTAGGCATTGTGCGAGTTTCAGACAGGGGACTTCATGGAGCTGAGTGGACACAAAGACATGTGTCTGAGTTTCTGAATCCCAGACAGTGTGATCTGCATTTTAATAGAAGAAAAATCAATTAAACAATCTTTGTAAATCCTCCCTAGCTTTAGGGCTAAGCTAGTTCTGGTTTATTACATCTTTTATTATCCTGCATCCTGAGGATTTAAAAATTCTGTTTTTCTTCTTTCCATTTCCCCCCCCCCCCTTTTTTTTTTTGGTATGTTTGTGTGTTAAAGACAAATATGATGATTTTTTTTCTCAGAATGCAGTGACTTTCTAATATGTTCACTCGGTCTTGAAAGCTAAATTATTGCTTACGTTTGGTAGAATATGGATATCTTGACACTAGTCACTGCAGCATTTGAATAGTGCTAAGACTTTTAATTGTTTTGTGCTTTTGTATGCACAGGGAAAGGCTGATCCTTTAAATAAGATTATAGGACAGAAATTAGACACTAGACCATATGTATATATGCCTTTTAAGAGTAGTAACGTAGACTCTATGTGTTTTTTTTTCCAAAATGCGTATTTTTGTTTAATGTCTTGAGACTTCATTTAAAAACCTGCTTTCTATGAAATAGAGGACTGATGTCCATGTATATAGAACACTCTGTATGTACTAAATTGTTTGAATATTTAATGTTTGGATTTTTTTAGTTTCTCACTTTGCGTGAGAGGTGAAGGCAAAGTTTCATTCAAGGGAGCTTTAAAAAAACAACATTGACATAATTTTCCTGTTTACTTAAACATACTGGCTTTTTTCCCTGGTATAAAAGTCTGTTTTCTGTACAGATCAGCTTAGACACAGGTGTGCCCTATGGACTGTGAAGCTAATTGGCTCCTGGATCCATCCCATTGAAGTGTTTCTGGCTGAGCTGGAGGACGAGAAGAAGGGTCAGAGTGCGTTTTGACATTACTAGGGACAATTGCTGTCAGCGTGTCTAGACAGACCTGATAAGGATATTAAAGGCTCACAAAGAGGTCCATTGTTGAGGGGTCAGGGAATGGGTCAAACATGTTTTTTTTTTTTATTTGTCAGGTATACAAGGCTGTAGATAATAAGTTGTCTGGGGGCCAAAGGACATTTTTATTATTGAATAGAAGTGTGTGTGTGCTATCTGGTAAAATGTTAGTTGTGAATTTGTAAAACTACATTTAATAGAAATGCGGATAGAGAGCAGAGAAGTTGGCCTTTAAATGCTTCCAGCTGCAAGTTACCGCCTGGAGCATTCAGTCTAACATATAGGGTTGAGTGAGAGGTGCAGTATGGCACATCTCATAATTGTTGAGACTCAGCGTCTAGTATCTTTCCATACTCTTAGAGAGAATTCCTAGGTGTTAGACTTATTTCAGTATTTCTTTAATATTCTGTAATTACTTATTTCATTGATGCACCAAGTAAAATACCTAAAATTTTGAAAGTAATTAGTGTAAAGAAGATGTGATGAAACATTACTTAACATCCGTCTCTAGTAACAAATGTCTGCATGCTTCAGACGCTAATCAATACAACAAACCTTTAATATCAGACTTGCCTTCAAAGCTACAGCAAGTGATTTATCACTGTTCTGCTCAGACTTTCATGGACCAGCAGGTCTGACTCTTATCTTTTCTGGCTCTGTTAGTAATCTTGTTTGGCAGCCGGGGGGAGGCGCAGTGTCCGTCTGTTCATCCATACAAGCGTAAATTTTCTCCATGTGCCTAGAACTCCAATAAAGGAAGCGACAGCATTGATAACTAGAGAGAAACTAGGGTGACGTTAAATGTTGACAGTCAGGTTACAATATAGGGGAAATACTGCTTTATAATACAGCAGTCTCTCTATAAACTTCACAGTTAATGTTTACACTAGCTTCCTATTACTGGCCAGATGATTCAAATGCTTCTCGACCCACGTTTTCCCAAAGAAACCAATCTACCTGAAATTTTACATGCTTCATCTCGTTCCCTCGTTAGAATTTTTCTGGAATGTTTGGTAATGATCAGAAAAGGAGTTGTAAAGTTAAGGAGCTTTGAAAACTTTCCTAAGGTATTATGGCTCACGTCTCTAAAATGGCTTGGCCTAAAAAGTCCAGGAAGAGTTTAGAGCTTCATAAGAGCTGTCAGAGTAGCACTTCCCTGCTGGGGGCCCTATATGCTAAGGTGCTCACTCAAAAACCCTTATTAAAGAGTTTGGTTAAGACCCAAACAATATTGCTGTCTTTATTTAAAAGAAACCAGACATTTTAATGTTGGGTTTTTTAAGTGTAGAAATAAACAAGGTATCCAGCCTGCTCCTTGCTGACATATAATCCTTCATTCACTTTACCTGGCCCAGTTTACAGAGTTTTCTCAAGCACAGCTTTGCTCTTGAAAACTTGCAAGAAATATTCAAGGATTAAGATGAATTACTAGGCATTGTTGAAAACAGGATTTTATAATCTCAGTAATTTATCTTTAACTTTGTGTATATTTTTGCAAATTTTAGGGGCAAAGCTGTTTGAGTGGACTGTGTAAATTAATGGGTTGTTTCCAGAGATATTAATGTTTGGGTTTTTTACGAAGTGTAGAACTTTTTGAAAGTAATATTTGTTTGAGTGTTAGAGACCGCACTGAAACACGCGTTTAGCCTTAATGCTTTAACTTTCTGTCTGTCTGAAAATAATTCCTTGAATACACGCGATTCAGTCGGCGGAGAAGGTTAACTTTTGTTTAAATGGCAGGAAGCAAAGGGCCATGATTTTAAAAGCAGTTAACAATTTTTAGCTTCCCACAAGAGGCACCATCTAAATGGGACTCGTTTCAAGAATACTCTGACCACTCACCCTCTTGCCCATTTAAGGGATTTCAAGTCAGGCACACAGAATCGATATTCACTTGTGAAAGTCTGGGCCAGCAGTCTTATTCAAAGCATGTTTTAGACCTAGCCCCAAATGTGACAGCAGCGTGAGTGCATAGAAAAACTTTTTTTTAAAAAGTGCACACTTCATAAAATGGAAAAGTTTGCAATTATACTTGGGGAGCAAAAGAGATTTTTTTTTTTTTTAAAGTACCCTACAGAATAAGGCCTGGAACCTCCACAAGGGTCTGCCCTCATTGCTCTGATTGCAGCATCAGGAACTAAAACAGCAAAAGAGAGTAAAAGATTTTGGAGAGTGAAACTGCTAAATATGTTCTTGTATACTTATCCTTAAATGTGTAACCCATCTGTTTGAGAGCAGGTTGGTGTAAGAACAACAGTGTGGACTCCTGAAAACAATTAAAATAATAGCTCTTGGACTGTGAGTTGAAACTTATTTTCTTGACATGTAACTCCTACTCTGACACTAATTGGAGTTAGCAGTATAAGATCTTGGCAAGAGTAGAATTGCACTCTTTAATTGATACCCATCTGCAGAAAAGCACCGGAATAGATGTTTTTAACAGTGTATCAACTTTTGAAAATCTAAGGACCTAAAAAGTCAGTAATCTTTCCATGCAAAATACAGGATCAGCGATTAAAAACAGATGTGGTACAAAGTATCTCACTACTTGTAATTGTGTTCCAAAAGAAATACACTGGTCACCTCATTCTTGGGCTGGTGGAGGAGGAAGAAGGACCTAAAGCGAAAGTTCTGGGATGCTGATGACTTGTCTGTCTGTCCTCTTGTTATTTAAGAGCAATGGGTAACATTATCAAAAGTGCCTAAACCTGTGTCCTTAGGAGAAAGATGTGTATTCTTAACTCTAGCTAATGAGATAAAGTCCCAGTACTGACAAGGCAGCTTGTAGACAGGTTTCAGAGTGGTAGCCGTTTTAGTCTGTATCAGCAAAAACAAGGAGTCCTTGTGGCACTTTATTAGTCTCTAAAGTGCCACAAGGACTCCTTGTTGTTAAGGCAGCTTGTAGTTACCCTTCAACTCAGGTGGGACCTCATGCAAACTACGAACTATCTTGTCTGCACTAGTTTTGTTCCTCGAGGTAGCTAACTTGAGTTACGAGCACTGACTTTTTCCAAATGAAGATGCTGCTTAAGTCCTACTGAAAGTCAGTTGGATTCTGAAGACCCTTAGCAGCTTCTGAAAATGCTCCCCAGTGTAATCTGTGGTAAGGCTCCTAAACCCAACGTACAGTATAGGTTTGGAGCTCAGCTTTTGAGCTTGCTTATGTAAATCTCTGCCTTTTTTCAGAGGCTTCAAATCTTGTGTGTGTTTCCCTCCCTACAGTTCTCAGGATGTTTGGGGTTTGAGGGCTCTGGAATTGATGGTTTCACTCCTGATGAGCCAGTTCCATTCTGGCTAAACTGTTAAAGTCTGACATACCATATGAGCAAGCACCTGACTGAAATCTTGCTGGTAAGACTGGAATGCATCAAAACAGAGGTGACAGCAGAAGAGCAAGAGAGAAAAGAGGCCAAACTAGTGTGTTTGGCAATTGACCATAGAGTAAACTAGATGAATGGAGATACTGCGTTATGAACAATTTCCACTATAAAAGTAATCCTACAACTATGAGAGCTGGAAAACAGGCAAGACCTTATGCTGGGTTTGGAGAGAATTTTCAGTACAAGCTGTATTGAAACAATACTATTCTCTATTCTTTCTTCTTTCATTGAAGCTTTCATCCTCCCCCTTCCCTAATTAACCTCAAAGAAGTCTCTGGCCAGGGGTCCAACTGGCAGTTGCAGAGTTTCCCCCAAAGGTTTAAAAGAAACTAGCCCGAGCACACTTTTATTTTCTATTCTTATGAATCCCCTTGGAAAACATCTCCTAACTTCAACTTGATAGTGTCTTAAACTACAAGAATGTAGGCTGAACATTATGCTACCAAATAAATGCAACTTCTGGGGTGCATGGTGATACCTTGCACTACCTGCATACTCCACCCTTTACTAAAATATTGGGTGAACTGGAAACAATACAGATTTCAGATGTGAGGATTCCTTCCAACCCCCCTCCTCTCTTTTTGATTCACATAATGAATAGTGCAAGTGTTAATGCTCAATGCCCACTCCTCATGGCACCAAACTCAGAAAAGCGCCTCTGCCGGGGCATAATCGGTGACTACACGGGAACTGCTGGAATTGACACTGATAGAACCACTTCAGAATAACGTACGGAATCCATGCTGGTGGTGCGACTTCTGCCTTCCCGGCCCTGGCTTTGGATGCCACTGAACACGCTGGAAATGGGCCGAGCTTCCAAAGGAATTTCACAGCTGCCTAGATCAAGAGACCACAACTCATTGATCTGCCTTAATGAAACCAAACACAACTCCAATGGAAAAGTTTAGTAACCACCTGCTCTTTGAGGGAACACGCCCTCGAAGAGACAGGTTCAGTATCCCATGCTCCATTGAGGTACTGGAGAAAAGACACTAAGGCAAACTGGGACCCCTTTACCCGCGCTGGCCACATATACGTTGGAAAGAAGAAACAAGTGGAGAGTGCCTAGTGTCGAAGAAAAACCCATTTGTCCCTTCTAAACCGCAGAAGCTGCTCAAGGCCTCTTTAGCCAGGTAATCCTAAGACCCTGTAATGCTGTTGGGGTCAGCAAGGCCAGTGGTGACCTGCAGAGTAAGTGTAAATCACAAGGTAAAGAGAAGCTTGGGGGCAACTTGAACTTGCACGCTCAGCTTCTCCAAGGTTTTCAACTAACGGTTAGAAAAAAGTAACTTGCTAGCTGGGGCTCATTGCCTTCTCCTAGATGTGCACAATCCTCTCTTGTGTACCTGACAAGCCTACTCTGAGGAACACTAAATTATCCATTTCCATCCCTGCCCCAAATTTCTAATGTCCTGGACGTTTTGCATAGAGCCACTTCTGTGTATCACTTTGGAAATAACTAAGACCAGACTAGCGCCCCGATTCTCTGCTGATTGAATTGAGACGGTTTTAGTATCGACAGAGTTCCCAATGTATGTCTTCAGTCAGCATGGATCTCTCACTTAACCAATTGTATACACAGGAAGAAGCAAGCAATGACCTGCAAGAGGTGCAATAGATCCCTACAGCCATTTGGAGTATTGTTTGGCACAAAGCCAGTGATCTTCAACTCTGTGAATGTCTATATGTGATAAAACTGTATTCTTTATTTGTATTACCATAGCACCTTGGAGCCCTAGTCATGGACCAGGATCCTGTGGTGCTAGGCGCTGTACACACACAGGACCCACAGGAGTTTGCAATCCAACTCTAAGACAAGAGACGACAGATGGATACAGACACGCTGGGAGTACAAATAAAGAATGAGTGTGAGTGTTGTTGCACTTCACCCTGTAGCTGTCCTGGCTATCTGGGTTTCCAACTTTCATAATATCCCGAGGTAAATGATCAAGGCTGTATTTCTAAGCCTTAATATTTAAAATCACCAAAGTCAGTCCCTTTCTTCCTTTAGTAGTTCACGAAGCATGTGGAGGATGCAGTTACCCTGTGCACTTGCATACAAGTTTTAATACTGATATCTTAATACATGAATAAAGAATTCAATGAAGTGGTGCAACTTTGAAGAATCAGTTATTACTAGGATGTTGCAAAAAGTAGCCATAAATTATAGTGCCGTATTACTCTCTCCCAAACTACTAAAGCCTCCATGTACTAAGCTGCTCTTGGGGGGCCTCATTGAGTTGCTCCCACAGGTTTAGTGTCTTTGTGCTTCAAACCAAGTAGTGTGGTACTCAAAAATTCTCCCTGCCTCTGGGCATTTGGGAAGGTTAGTGTGTCTCTGGTGTCTGGATTTAGTTACAGTCTGCTGTCTGGCTTCTGTTTGTCTGATTAAGATTGTCATAGGACAGAAAGTTTTGACTACAGCAGAAAGTCTAGTCCTGCATTTGAATAAATAGATTAAATTCAACTGAATTTAATGTTTTATTTTAGAATATTTATTTCACCTTGCAGATGAGTGAGGGTCTAACTTTTTTTTTTAAATATTTAAGCAGTCACTTTATTTTGCTGCACAGAGGGTATAAATCAGGGGTTCTCAAACTGGGGGTCGGGACCCCTCAGAGGGTTGCGAGGTTATTATATGGAGGGTCGCGAGCTGTCAGCCTCCACCCCAACCCACGCTTTGCCTCCAGCATTTATAATGGTGTTAAATAGATACACATTAAAAACACTTTTGTAAGGGGGGTCACACTCAGAGGCTTTGTGTGAAAGGGGTCACCAGTACAAAAGTCTGAGAACCCCTGGTATAAATTCTGTAAAATTTCATGACTGCATACATGTTTGTATTCTGGGCCATTAATCTTGGCTAAAATTATAATCCAGTTACTCTAAATTCAGAAGATGGGACTCTAGCCAGCTGTCCAGTTCAGCAACAATGCTGATTCTCTGTGGGTTTGTGGAAATATAATTTCATTGATTTGCAGTAAACCTACAAATCCTACGGAAGTATGGAAAACACCCTTCTGCGTGCTCCGAAAACTAATTCCATAGCCAGCAGATGGAACTCCTTTTTTTAAAAAACGCATTTCAGTGCGTTGTCGTCTTTTTTGAATTGCACACTTTGTATGTGGAAAAAACAATTCATTTTTGTAGTGCCCAGATAAGCACAAAGCAACCACTTTTATTTGCTGAACTCCAATACTCCTCCCACACACAACCCAAAATGCACAACTTTGATATGGTGAGAAGTGAATACCACAACGGTAGTCAGTGAAGTCACATTCTACCTTTGCATTTCAAAAACAGTTAAATAACCACCATGGTTAGAATGTTTTTGAACATGTTAACTTATGAGTAAAGGGGTATTCACTGTAGCTTCTGGGGAACTCCAACTCTACCAGCCGCTCAGATTCCCGTTTAAAATATGTATACGTCCCACAACACACACACTGTGTAGCTGTCTTAAGCAAACCTGTATAAAATTCAGTGCAACGAGTCAAAAGCTGTGCAAATCGTGATGTTTATTCTTTTTATAAACATGTCAAAAGGGATACATTTACAATGCACTAAATGATAAAATAAATGGACTTAATACTCACTTATCCTAATATTTTATTTAACCTATCAAACCAAAATATATTGAAACAGCAGGGCCCTCTGAAACAATACCTGTTAAAGCAAAAGGGTTATTAAAGTGTTAGTGCAATCAGGATATTGGTTTTTATGGGTTCTCTATTGTCCCAAACACTGTTGGGACAAACATGACAACATCCCTTCAGGCCACTCGGTATCCAGATGATGATCAGAGGAGGAGGATGGCTTTGTCTTTAAAACTCTGCTAGGTGTCCAGTGAATTGGATTCTACTTAGCATGCTAAGTGAATTGCTCAAGGTTGCGTATCGCTGCATGAGTTTTCCAGTCTGTAAAATGGGGACCTTACTTCCCTTCCACGTGTCACAGGTGGGTTTGTGAGACTGAATTAACAGTTAGTAAAGCGCTGGGATTTTTGAGTGAAAGATGCTGTAGAAGTACAAGCAAAACATTACTTAAAGTGGTCCCATGGCCCAGGTCTGGTTACATATAGAGGAGTCATATACCAAGAGGATGGGCATACACCTTGTCTGTTTGCCTTGGAGTAACACTAATTGTTGTCATACCCACTGATTGAATGGGGGGGACTGTATGTAGCCCTTCATGCTTATGGGAGGGCGACGGTGGAAATTTAATGCACACTAACACTTGTTGTATGTGTATTGATTGGTTAGGCGCCTGTGGGATGTGTGTTTTACAGCTCTCGCTTAGTGGACTGGGGGAAAGATACATACCTGAAATCCTAAAGTAAATGACAATTGTTTCCTTCAAGTGTTGAATGTCAGTGTTTTGGCTCAAGCACTTCCATGTATCTTATGCTCCAAGATTTTATTTTTAAATGCTCCTAAAGGGTATATTCTCTGTTGTTGTACTATCTAATCCTACTGCACAAAGTGACCAGTTTCCCACTTGTATTATTTAATTTAATCATCTGGGAAACTAGTTCCTGTCGCATTTAGCCACAGTGCTCTTAAGTTTTCTGCTTGTCTTGCTCTGATGGCTTGGGACACTGCTTCCCAGTGCAGCAGGATATATTTCCTAGCTAGCTATCTTCTCTTGAGCTGAACATTCTCTACTTTAACACAATATCATTTTAGCTCGTGATAAGCATGCCACAGAACTGCCACTTTCACTTTGTGTAGGAAAAAATGTGATGCTGGATGTCTTTCCAGCTGAAATTCAGTTAGTGTCCAAATATTTAAAATAGTCAGAGGGGACTCTTTTAGCCAATATTTTTAAAAGAGGACGTGACTTATTGCAGTATTTGAATCAGAAATTAAAAGTTGCTGTTGCAACATTAAGTACAAATATGCTGGATAGTACAGTATAGGTAAAGCCATCAAATGAAACTCCTTTTCCATTTTGGAGTTGAAGGCTGTATTTTTGATCCTGCCAAAGTGAAAGTAAAACCCACAAATATACTGAGTAATCTGTACTGATGCGGCTTCAGTTTTCCATATGAGGAGTTTTGTAATTCCCTATAAAGATTAACAAAAAGGCAATCTGCCTGCTGCTACTTTTAGCTAGAGATGAGAGTTGCTGACCTTTTTACATGCAGGCAAGCATGAAAACTTGCATATTCTTTCTTCCTATGTAGGATGACCAGAAAGGCTTAGACTTCTTCTGTGAAGAGAATTATCTGTGGTGCTTTCCATGTATAACACAAACCACTTGAAAGAAGCAAGATGTCATTACATATTCTTTAAGATAATATAGCTAAGAAAAATGGCACAGACATGAAGTTGATTTTTTGATGGGGGGCACTGTCTGCAACCTTTCCAGGTTTAACTAAGGAATGTAACTTTCTGTATGATAAACGGTCCTATCCGTGGATTTTTAATATTGTTTATGGAAAGATCATCTTTTCTCACTGTCCCTTGAGCCCAGTTGTGGCTGCTTTCCCCCGCCCAGCTCACTGCTATGGAGAGAGCCTCTCCTCGGGGCAGGTGCAAGGCTTGCTTGGGAATGCTGCATCACTTCTAAAAATGGCCAGCAGAGGAGGAATAGAAATGTCATTTCTTTTCTCTCACTTTAACTTGGGAGGAGAACCACCATGAGGTTTCCAGTCCCCATCTGTCCAGAGCCAAGGAAGCCAGTCTGAGCTTTCTCGTGCATAAAGCACGCTTGAAGACTGGCCCAGCAATAGACTTTCCAGCATAAATGTCTGATCTCTTGATATTTACTTTTTTTCCTGTTCTTAGGAGCTGGAGAAGCTGGGCTTGGGAGATGGTGTGGATCTGTATGTATATGAAATCCCAGTTGAATACCAAACAGTACAAAGACTAATTCCCGCATTGTGGAAAAAACACAGTCCACAAGTGAGTAAAATGCAAAGCAAGATGGAACAGATGATAGTAAACTGATGGATCCTTACAACCATGGGCTGATGTTCCTAATGCAAAGTCAGACTTCTGACGTATGATTAAAATGTTGATGATTTGACAGATCTTTCCTTTTGACAGAAACTTGTGAATTTGGACAATTATACAGCTTAAAATAACTAGAACCCTGGTTAGTAGTGTCAGTTCCCGAATCCCTGCACCATTGATGTCTACATACCCTCCTTGAGGGTGGCCCGCTTTGGTCTCAAGCCTCAAGCCGTCACTGTTCTCAGGGCGGAATTCTGCAACTGCTCCTGGGCTGCAGATCCTTGCAATTCATTAATCACCTCCACAGATCTGACTTCAGCTCGTCATTTGCAGTTCCATTCTCTCAGGGGCAATGACAAAGCGATCCAGGGATTAGCCAACTTTCATAAAGCCAAGTACTGTTCAGAACGAAATCATTTGGGAGAAAACACATCTGAAAAACAAACCGGTTATATGCATGCCTGCCCTACCAGGTGATCACCCATCTTTCACATGGAAGGCCTAGTATCAGAGGGGTAGCCATGTTAGTCTGGATCTGTAAAAAGCAACAAAGTCCTGTGGCACCTTTAAGACTGATAGACGTATAGGAGCATGAGCTTTCGTGGGTGAATGCCCACTTCGTCGGATGCATGTAATGGAAATTTCCAGGGGCAGGTATAAATATGCTGGCAAGAATCAGTCTGGAGATAACGAGGTTAGTTCAATCAGGGGGGGTGAGATCATCTGCTAGCAGTTGAAGTGTGAACACCAAGGGAGGAGAAACTGCTTCTGTAGTTGGCTAGCCATTCACAGTCTTTGTTTAATCCTGATCTGATGGTGTCAAATTTGCAAATGAACTGGAGCTCAGCAGTTTCTCTTTGGAGTCTGGTCCTGAAGTTTTTTTGCTGTAAGATGGCTACCTTTACATCTGCTATTGTGTGGCCAGGGAGGTTGAAGTGTTCTCCTACAGGTTTTTGTATATTGCCATTCCTGATATCTGACTTGTGTCCATTTATCCTCTTGCGTAGTGACTGTCCAGTTTGGCCAATGTACATAGCAGAGGGGCATTGCTGGCACATGATGGCATATATAACATTGGTGGACGTGCAGATGAATGAACAGGTGATATTGTAGCTGATCTGGTTAGGTCCTGTGATGGTGGTGTTGGTGTAGATAAGACCATCACAGGACCTAACCAGATCAGCTACAACATCAGATCAGGATTAAACAAAGACTGCGAATGGCTAGCCAACTAGCCACAGGACTCTCTGCTGCTTTTTATGGAAGGCCTAGTAGGTTCTAAAATACTGCAGGTCCTCCCGCATGACCTGATTCTGTTGGACATACCTTCATGCCCGTCAGTTCACAAGTAGTGCCTGTGGCCCTCTGCCCAGGCCGTAGTTGACATCCTGCACAGCTCCAAGTCCTTTCTCTGTTAGTCGGAGTGCTATTTCTCAGGGGATGAAATGCCACAAGCGTTGCCACCTGCTCTGTTTCAGCATTGGGAATTTTTATTAATTACACCCCAGTACTTTGGTTGCTTTAGGAAACCTCCTATATCTTACCCATTTAGCCAGGAATGCCTTCACTAGGCAGCCCATAAAGAAACATAGAACATTTATAAAGTCAATAAAGAGGCCTTTGGATAGTCCATGGTTTCCAAAGCATCGCTTTTGTTTGAAGAATTCTACACCTCAAAATAGAGAGCCCTGCCCATCAGATGTGCTTGCTGGGCAGGCATCGAAAAGGGCTGGCTAGGGGGTAGGCACCTCAGGGCTAACCTGTGCCAACTTGGCTCTTCCAGTAGCAAGCTTCTCCTGAGCAGATTCTGCCATTCATGCCAACCTTCCTTTTGCCTGGTGTGAAATAAAACTGTCACTAGGAGCTGGACAGACACAAGTGGAATCGTTTCACATTGGACCCAAGACTTCATTGGCTTATGAGCTACGGTAGAATCTCAGAGTTACAAACACCTCGTGAACGGCGGTTGTCATAACTCCGAACATGACATTATGGTTCTTTCAAAAGCTGACATCTGAACATTGACTTAATCCCACTTTTTCTTCTGCACAGTAAAGTTTCAAATGCTGCTTTTAACCATTTTAATTTAAATGAAGCAAGCACAGAAACAGTTTCCTTTCTTTGTCAAATCTTCTTCTTTTTTTTTTTTAAGTAGTAGTTTACAGTTAGCACAGCACTATATTTGGTGGGGGTTTTGGGGGGTGGTGGGGGGGGGCTGTCTGCTGCTGCTGCCTGATTACATACTTCCGGTTTCAAACGAAGTGTGTGGCTGACTGGTCAGTTCGCAACTCTGAGGTTCTACTGGAACTCTCTAGTTTTTTAATGTGGCCCCATCAGCATAGCATTAGAATGCCCCCAGGGTTACTGTCTTCCCTCCCACCACCCTAATTTTAGCTAGCTCTAATTTGTTTTGTTTTTTTTCTTTGCAGTTGGTGGTTCATGTGGGTGTATCAGGTATGGCTACAACCGTAACATTGGAAAAATGTGGGCATAACGTAGGATACAAAGGCTTAGACAACTGCCGTTTCTGTCCAGGCTCTCAGTGTTGTGTAGAAGGTGGCCCAGAATGCATCGATTCGATTATTGACATGGATGCAGTTTGCAGGAGAGTCTCAACCCTGGGACTTGATGTCACGGTTACTATATCCAAGGATGCTGGCAGGTATGGGATCACAGTGATCAGTGGTGTATGTTCCATTTGTGCTAAACTAATGGGGATGACAGAGTTCCTGGGCCTCTCACTTCTAATGGGGTCATCACTTCCATCCCGCCCCACAGGGAGTGGGGGCAGGGAAAGAACTCCTAATTTGTCTTTTAAAATGACTTTAATTTTATCTGGGTCCATAAAGAGAAAATGTCATACTCCTAGGCCAGTGGTTATTGCATGGTGTCACTAGAAGATAGAGGTAAGATTGTTCAGATGCCCTAACTGTATTTCCATTTCTTCATTTTAAGTTTTAACCTTAACTGTGAATTTCCTAGGAGTATAATTGGAACATCACTGTAATGTAATTTGGGGTAAAATACTGATATGTGCTCTCAACCGTAACTCCATTTTAACAGTTTTTGTCTGAAGCATCGGAACTGGACTTGTTTTCTATTGTTGCGTTAATGAAAAAGAAACTAACAAGAATGTTTATCTGGAAGCCTTGCAACAGTTGTTGCTATCACTAGGTTTATGCCAGAAAATTATCCACCATTCACAGACCACACAAAGCCCCTGGGCTGGAACTGAGATGCATTAAAATGTTGTAGTAGCCAGATATGTTGCATGCAACCAAAGGCTCTTATCACCACTGTTTTTTTTTGTCTGTGGGATGTATTGGGGCACTTACCTTGTGTTTCCTGGAAGTCCACTTAGATAATTATCACAATGTTCTTATTGTGGGAGTAGGGTTTCCGAAACTGGGTTAAACCAAAAACTGCAATCTGGCTGCAGCAGAAACAGCTATCATGTGGTTTTGCTTTACTGTTAAACATTGTCATGACTTTTTCCCAGAATAGCAAAAATAACTCCTTCATTTTAACAAAATATATTCAGAGAACTTCTGAAATATTTGTTTGAAGTGACTTTTGAAATATCTGCAGCTGTATCTTTAGCTGCATTTTGATATTCTCCACTTCAGCTTTCCTTACAGAAGGCAAAGCTATAAACTCTTCAATGTTTGCATGCTTCCTCTCCCCCCTCCCCCAACCCCCGTTTAAGTATTCCAAAGATAGGGATGGTCTGGAGTGTAGGGCCCTAGCCTGGAATTTGTGGGATCTGAGTTCAGTACCCTCTTCTGCCACAGGCTTCCCATGTGACCTTAGGCAAGTCCCTTAGTCTGTCTGTACCACGGTTCCCCATCTGAACGATGGGGATAACAGCCCTGCCGCCCATGGGTGTCGACAAGATAAATACACTAGACGAAAGCGCTTGTGGGCACTTTTTGTCTTCCTTAATTAGAAACATGCTAATTTTTCTCATGTCTATCAGTTATCTAAAATAGAACTCTGAGCCCACAGAAATGCTTAGGAACAGATTGTCTGCAGAGCAGAGGAATGCTTTAACCCTTTCTATGAAATTATTACTTAAATCTAAAGTGTTACACTGAAGGTTAGCAATCAACTATGCCTCTTGGGCCTCCCTTATTTCAATGTGTGTGTCTTTCTCAGTTGGTACCATTCTAACCCACTCTGCACAGCTGTAAGTAACTACACATGGTGTAGGATAGCGGAGAATTGGGTCTTTTGTATTTGTGACATCCTGCTATCCTAATAAAGGCCATCTCCTTAATATTCTTTAGGTAAAGCAGCTACCAAAGTGATGTTTTTGCTGTCTGGGGTGAAGTTGTTTGGTGCTTTAGAACAGCTGGCATGGGAATGATATGAGAGGCTCTGAAACCTGTTTCTTTGCTGCAGTGACAATAACTGAAGCCAATACAGGATTAATTTAACCATTCTTTTCTCTTCTGTAACAGTTTTCCCATTCTAATTGGCAGAAGCCATTGGTGCTGGGCTTCCCACGCTCAATTTTATTCATATCAGTTTTCTCACGGTACTTGTTGCCTATCACTAAATAAACTTTTTTTAATTACAGATATCTCTGTGATTTCACTTACTATACTTCCTTATACCAGAGCCATGGCAGGTCTGCATTTGTTCATGTGCCTCCACTGGGAAAACCATATACTGCAGAACAGCTGGGCCGGGCACTACAGGCTATCATAGAAGAAATGCTTGATGTTTTGAAGCATTCTGAAGGCAAAATCAATTGTCGCCATGAACACTGAAGCTGGGCAAAACTCCTACCACTGTTGCACTTCCAAAATCTTCCCCACTACTAAGTACTGGGGAAGCAGCCTGTCTGAAATGTACAGAAAAAGAATCAGAGACTACAGAATGAAAGTTAATTCCACTTCCAGCAACTCTGTGACCTTCTTTTCTTCCTGTGTGAATTTCACCTTAAACAAGAAAGTATTTCAAGTCTTTCTTTTAAACCACCTGCAACTACTTATTTCCTGAAGTGGCTGAAAAATGTGTGCTGTGTTTCCTACAGAGGATCTCTGTAAATCAAGTGACCGCTATTGAGCAGTCTAATACAGTGCAGATGGAAAAGTTTACACCTGAAGTCAGAGTTCGTGTGCAGGGAATTGATAATACCAACTTCTGATTAAAGTCCTTAGTTTAAAAGATTTGCTGATTTTAAAAAAAATTAATAGGTTTTAATGTAAAATTATAGCTATAAGCAGTTGGCATAGAAGATTGTGGGCTTATTTGGGTTTTAAACAGTTCTTGTTTGGGATGGAGAGTCATTTATAATTGTTTTAGAGGGGCACTGAATATTTTTTGCCAGTCCTAAAATACCCGTGCATTAGTGTGGACTCCTGTTAAGACTTTAATAGTGCTGCAAACAGAAGGGGGTACATGGTTTTTATTTCTCATGTTGGGGAGTACTTGAGACACCCAACCTACACCAAATATTTCTGAAAAATGATTTTTATTGTGCTCTTAATACCACCTTCCTTGCTCAGATTAACCATATACCTCCTTTACGAAACACATTGTTTCATATGTGTATAAAATAAAACTTATAGCGGTTGGAAAAGCTTTGCTAGTGACCACTGTTTCCACAGGGGTCTCTTTTCCCAGAACCTCAATGCTAGAGTTTACCCTGCCCCCGTACCTTAAAAACAACTCGGTACTCTTTTTCCTTCTTTTTTTATTGTAAATGTTTGTTCTGTTTCGGGATTGGAGGAAGAATAACATTTAAGGACTTGTCCGCACAGTGCGGCAAAGCACTCTAGCGGCTTGTGCTCCAGCTGTCCCTTGAAGACCCTGCTGGTACGCTCTAACAGGTTCCTAGTGCGCGTTGACGGAATCCTGCTTCAACACTGAATTCATACACAGCACGTTAAAGTGCTTTACAAATCACACCTCTCTAGAGTGCTTTAGCGTGCCATGTAGACAAGCCCTGAATTAAATATTAAGTTAGAGTCTTGGCTTATTATAGACATAAATATGCCAAAATGTGAGTGAAAGGCAACCCCGCCCCACAGCTAGCAGGCATTCAGCCTCACCCACTACCACCCCTGCTGCAGACCCAGAGTTGCAATGATCTTGTTTACTCTGTGCTGAGCTCGGTGTTGGTGCTTCTCCTGGGGCACCGGGAAGGAATGACCAGAAGGTACCACGGCTTCCATTATTATCTGTATTGTCTCTGAGGCCCCCATTGGGCTCCACTGGGCTAGGTGCTGTACACATCCACACACTGGTTCCTGCTGCAAAGAGACTCCTGCAGCTCTGATTTTCAGTCCTATGCCTCAGTTCCCAGCCAAAGTATCAGAACTCCTCTAGTGGCCTACAGCCAGGAGAAAAGCAATCTGATTCTCCACTGCCTTGCCTTTCTGGCCATTATCTACACCAGTGCAAACCAATTCTGATCCATCTACACTAGGAAAATCAGGACCCAGGGTTCTCTGCTGGGGTCACTCACCCCAGTGATAGCAAACATGCACTTTTCTGACTGGCCCGTTCTAGTCTCAAAACCAAGTGTAGGGGCCATGATGCATCAGGGGCAAGTACATGCCCCCATTCTAGCTGCAGTCTCTTGGGCAGCAAAACTTTCCGCACGGGCGGTGTTGTGGGCCTGGTCCCATTCTATAAGTTTTTAAGAAAGCCCTTCTCAACATGTATAAACTGAACCTTGTGTTTTAAAATTTCACTCCAAAGGGGCATTTCTGGATGGCCTCCAGGTGCCCTCTGTGTGGTGAGATGATCTCCTTCGTAACACTGAGGCTAGGTCTGACGTACTGCTTGCTCAGCAGACTTTCCAAATGCAGCACTTGGAAAGACGGGTCTCGTGTTCTAGCCAAGATTCAAAAAGGTCTTTGAACCAGTAGTGTGTGACCTTGACTCTAAATTGTGATGTAAGGGGAAGGTGCGTCATGCCACAACAAAAGTAGCGGTTAAATTGGCACTAGCTAGCATGTCTTGTTAGGGAGCCATTTAAATAAGAACGTATGTGACTAGTTCTAATACTTTTACTAAAATAGATATTAAACTACGTTTTGAAACCTGTTAGAAATATCTTTAACTGTTTTAAGTTCTCTAATTATGAATGATTCTACTAGAGTATCTCTCAATGAGAGCTGCCACTTCCCACCAGGAAGTCTAGCGACAAAGAGAATACATTTGAATGCATGAGAGCGGTTGGAGACTTCTGCAGTTTTGTTAAGGCAACTCTTTTGTTTGGGAAGCTAGTGCATGGAGATGTTCAGGTATACTTTTGGGTTACTTAAGATTGATTTTCTGTGGAAATATCTCCCATGTTTTCTTCACCGCTTTTCTGATTGATAGAACTTGCTTTAAAATTCAATGTACAGTCTCTCCTGTGCTCTAAATGCAGAGTAGCACTTCTTTGTCCGGCTTTCAGCAGGCAGGTCAGATCACAATTTCCTGTTTAGTAATTTATTATATTTAATATTTTGTTTAAATATTGGTGATTTTACTCATTCTTGCAAATAGTGGAGGTAATGATCTTGTAGCTTTCCCTTTCATTGGTAAGCAGTTCTGATCATCAAAATGCATCTTAACTGCTGAACCTCTTCAAAAGAGAAGTGTGTGTGTGTGTGTGTGTGTGTATAGCTATATTCCATTAAATATAGCAGCTGACTTACATAATTTCTGAAACCATTTAATTTCCACTTTAAAAAGATTCCTGGCTATGAACAAAATGGAAGCAGAGCTTCACAGCTGAGTGAGATAGAATGACCATAGAGTTGAAATTCCGCGGGATGGTCTCATAAAGGGCTGCAGATCAACAACCACATGTTCCTTGTAGTGTATGGCCCCAGAAAGTCACAGGTGAGGCTGCCCCTAAACAGAGAAGCTAAAGCGCAGCTTGTCTGCAGAACTTTTTATTGGTTCATGTTGGCAGATATCTGCTTATGTGGGCCACCTGTCTGCTGAACATTCCTCCTAATTCAGTAAGGGAAGTCTGTCTAGCAGCTCTGATCCTCTGGATCGTTGGCCAGTTTTACATCTCATTTTGGTCAACATTTCCAGTTCTGAATTGGACACTCTGTCAACATCTTCCTGTTGAATGTTCGTTGTAACTTTGAGTGCAGATAGTCCTTAAGGAGTTTGCAGATGGTCAGCCTCAGAGCCCCCTACTAGTGTTGATACTGCACCATGCTCCGTGGAATCCACTCGAGCTTAGGAATGGATTATACTGTATAGAACTGTAGAAGGAGGAGCGTACAGTTCTGTGAACGGAGAAAGTAGGAGGGAAGTGTCGTCTTCATTCAGGATTCGTCTGCTCAGTCAGTGGAATCTCCCCAGCCAGGCACCCTTTCAGAAGTGCATTTTGGGTCCCTTCCCACAATCCTCCTTTGAGGGGAAAAACTTCATTGATTTCTGAGAATGGGAGCGTGGGATGTGAGCTCTGAATGTCAGTGTCAAAGTTCATATTTCTACTAATATGCTTCACTTTGTTGTGAGCAGTGTTTTTAATTGTTTGCATTTTCTCAGTCTGCTTTTGTAAAGCTTCATGAGATCGGTTTTATTTGCTAGAAAATATAATTTATTTTATCATCTTTTGTTTTGAGAATAAGTAGTTGATCGCCTCTTTAAAGAGCTGGTGTCTCGTTTTATTAGTGAACTTTTGTATAGTGATTTTTTTTAATTGTGACATTAAACTCATTTTATTTAAATCTGACCTAAATTAAATACTTCTGGTTTTTTTTTTTTGCTGATTTTTTTTTTTTAATTTAAACTCATTAACTCATGTGTTCTCTATTATAGACCTATTTTGTTTGGAATTATACCATAAAAATGGTCAAAAACTTTAGTTACTGTCTTGTGTAATATTTGCTGCCTGCTTCATCCTCTGTTCATTAATAAATAGAACTTTGCCTGGGAGACTCATTGCCAGCTACAGAATTTTTCAAACTAGCAAGTAAATGTGGAAACCCAAAAAATGAGTTAGTTAAAATTATGATACCTATAACTAGTACACCTTGTAAAATATGTGAAATTCTAGTCAGTCATTGCAGCACTGTCTGTATTAGGGTGACCAGACAGCAAATGTGAAAAATTGGGATGAGGGTGGGGGGTAATAGGAACCTATATAAGAAAAAGACCCCAAAATTGGGATTGTCCCTATAAAATCAGGACATATGATCACCCTAGACTGTGTTAACACTTTGCTGAGAAACTGGGTGAGAGAGCTTGGTGGATTTTGTTTTAATGAGAGAGAAGGTTTGTAGAATGGGAGAGAGAACTAGGGAGATTTTGTTATGTTGGTCAAGGTGTCTTTATGTCCTCACAGCTTGGGGGAGGTAAGGAGTTGGTGACATACTTATGGATGAGACTCAGTTGTTTCAGTTAATAAACACTATGGAGGATTTTTGAGAAACTCCAGATGCGCTCAGACTGCTTCAGGGATGGTGACCATAGTGGCAGGAGAAATTAAGCTTGAATAAAAACGTGGTAATAGCCATTATGAATCAGGGAAGAGAAGTACTGCTGACTCTGAACTTGAAGGCTTCTCTGAAAATAAGGACTTGGGAGCCACGGTGGGTGTACTAGTGAAGACCTGCCCAAGGCTCAGCAGCTATTTGTGCTTGAGTGCATTTGAAAAAAGGACCATGAAATACGAGGAAGAAAATATATATCTATGGTTCACATTTATGTGGAGTATTGTGCAGCATTGGCTGCCTCCTCTGGAAAGATTGAAAAAGGTAATGAAGATGGTTAGAGGTATTGAGCAGGGTTGTGACGCGAGACTGCAAAGACTAGAATTATTTAGCCTGGAAAGAACAATTTTACAAGGAGAGGACTTAGTTGAGGGTGTTCAAAATTCTAAGACTTAGTGAAATTAAAGGGAGCACATTTACAATGGGAAAAAAATTAATACCACTTTATGCAGCTCAGTGTTTGCAATTCATTGCTGCTGGTAGGCCTGGCTCTGTGGCCAGTATCACTGGTACTATGTAAACTAAGAATCCTAACCTTTAAACTGACTGCTTGCCAGCATCGAGAAGGGATTTGCATGACCGTGTGTGGAGGGTTGTCACTCTTCCTCTGAAGCATTGATATTGGCTGCTGCCAGGGTCTGATATATGACAACTTCTCTGTATCTACTTAGGATTTGTACTGTAAGTGCTTGGCTTATAATAAGTCAAGTAGAGAACTATAAATTGTCCCAAATGTAGCATTTAGACTTAAGTGATGTGGTGGTGTTTTTTTGTTGTTTGGTCTGCCCGATCTTCCACACAGTGTTACCTCTTGGTGCCTCACTCACCTGGCAAATAGTACCCCGGGCGCTGTCACACAGTGAATCCATGGTACCGCTGGGATAAGAACCCAGGAGCTTCCAGGCCTGGGTTCCAGCTGAGAGCACAGCCTCCTAGTATTTTTTTAAATGAAAAGTTAAAAAATAAATTAATCTCCTAAATGTGATAAAACACCAATAATCCTCCTACTATCTGAATGTGTAATTCAGTGAAACGTTACATGCAAACGTGTATATATGAACTGTAAAAAGGAATTGCAGTGCAAAGGGCTGGCTGGCCCCCAAGTGGGGAAAGGTTATGTGGAAAAGAGCGATTAATCTGCCAGGTGACAGCCTTCTTTAAAAGAGGAACCATCCCACGAAATAAACTCCCAACCTGACTGTATTCTGTCACCACCTGCCCAACGGTGGCCTGTGAATTGGTTTTAAATTGTAGCATAAGTGTTTTTAATCTTTCTAACCATGCATTTTTGTGCTACAGCATTGAGCTCCGTTAAGCGTTAGTTGTGTTAAAAACCAACGGTCCGGGGACAACAGAAGGGAGAGTAACAGGCACGTTTGTGTATTTTCATACATGGAGTTCAGTTTTAGGAATCATTCTGCAACAAGGATGTTGTAGCTGAATTCACAATAGCTCTAAATCCATTTGTGTTTCTCGAATGGGCTTCCATAGAGCAGCTTCCCTCCAAGCGCCTTAGACCCTTTCACTTCTGGTTTGTAGAAAGCTGGTTTACAGTAAAATACGGGGGCGGGGGGGTGATAGGGCTTCCTTCAATTTAGCTTATTCTAGGTTTCGTTATAGTTTCAAAACTTTATTGAAAAGCTTGCATAAAATGCCCCTAATTGCTCATTGTTATATATTGTAGAGTGTTGCATTGCATTTACCAGAAATCCTACCTAATATTTTGCAGTGAAGAAATGTCCTTTTTCCTTTCAAAACTAGTATTTGCAGCTTGACATAAATATCTGTCTTATCGGTGTAAAAATAAACAGCAGTGTCACTGCAGCTCCACAGCAGAAACAAAGCAATATTCAAAACAATTAAACCCACAGGATACTCTTGGGCTGTGTTGTTAATCCCTCACCCTATTGAAACATGGAGACTACCTCTATTTAAATAAATATTTTAAAACAAAATGAAAGGCACAAGGTGTCTTGCTGTAGACAAGAATTAAATATGGGAAATGAAATAAATTATACACTGAGCTGAAGTTAAACCCTGGGCTGTTTAAATACAGGCTCAGGTCTAGTATTGCACCAGCTTATTGAAATACCTGTGTTAACTTTGATTAAACAGGGAGTGCCTTTTCTTGGGCTTTGCTCCATGGGAATGCAGCCTGTTGGTGCATGGGGATAGATGAGCCATTTGCACGCGGGTTTGGAGGGAAGAAGCAAGATTGGACTCCTGTAACTGGGAGAAACCAGTGACCACGTGTCAGTGTCCCCTTTATCTGAGGGGACGTTCTATAGAAGCTCTGCATTGACCTGATCTCCTAAGACCTTACCAGAACACATCCAGGCCTAGTAAGGGAGAGCAGAGTACATGCTACTAAGTGCACTTGCGTGCACACAGCGTTCTTACTGTTCACTGGGCTTCAGCAGACTGGCTGAATTATTGGTCAGATTTCTTCAGATCATGTTCTCTTGTCCGGACGTCTCTTGTTTATGCATTTGCAGCATCACTCAGCCTTTCAAGATGGGCACTTTTGAACCTCCTCTGTTAATTGTGATCAGATAAACATTCTCCTTCCCCCTCTCCCCCCAAGTCTCTCAGGTGTGCTTATCAGGACTATTGGCGCTACAGTTATACATTTGTTGAGGCTTCTGTTTTTCTCAGTACTTTCTTGCAGTGCCTTGTAAAACCAAACAATCCAGTGTGTCATAAAAGGGCTGTGTTGTAATGACCAAACAATACCATACTTTCAGCTTGCCATTGCTAGACTGAACTCTGTAACTGGAAATTTAAAACGGATATGTCAAAAGTAAATAAAATGAGTTAATTCTTTGCTGTGGCGTGTTCTTTAACAAACCCTTCAGGAGCTTTCTCTGAGATGCCCTCTTGTATGGTTGGAATCACTTTGTTTTTAAACTTCCATTGCATAGCTTAGATTTTTGTGTAATCTTACAGGGAAGAGTGCTTGGAAGTATTATTGTGTGTGTGTGTGTGTGTGTGTGTGTGTGTACAGCAATATCTGTGCGCCCCATTGTTCTAGGCACTATGTAATGTGGGACTTTTTAGAAAACTTTCATTGGTCTACAAGGGAGTGATATAGGACATAAAACTGGGGGTCTGTAGAACATGGTTCTGGCATGTGACCTAGCAAAAATTGTGTACTTTTGTTTACAGCTTTCTCAACATTAAAAAGTCTCCTGTGGCCACTTGCCAGCATGGTGTCCTTCCCCTTGTGGGGGGGGGGGGGAGGAGTGTTATGGAGATTCTTGCACAGGTTTGGCAGCTCTATCAATTCGGTAAGAATAGCAAGCATGAAATCTTAGCAGACAAAATCTAGTCACACAGTTCTCTGAGCCCGAGCCTTGCAACGCGTCGCTCTGTGACTAATGATCCCGGGAAGCAATAGGCAGAGGTTCTAGTTATTACATCCAGTTATGCAACTGATGTGATGTATTGATTCAATTAGGAGAATTGTTGTTTACAAGGCAATGGCTTGATGGACCTTTTTTGGCAGCTGACCAAGATTTTTGGAGCTCCCTTCCTCAAGTTTGGAATGTCCACAAATCTCTCATCTTTGGACCAAAATGCAAGATTAATCTCTCTGCCTTAGTTTTCCTACGGTAACGTTTTAAACAAACACACCCTGGTCCCTCTATTAGCTATATCGACCAATACACGTAAGCTCCACTGAGCACCTGTTAGTTCCCATCTTCCTGTAAATCTCTCATGGTGAGTGGACTTCTTGCATCTGAAGAAGTGAGGTTCTTACCCACGAAAGCTTATGCTCCCAATACTTCTGTTAGTCTTAAAGGTGCCACAGGACCCTCTGTTGCTTTTTACAGATTCAGACTAACACGGCTACCCTTCTGATACATGGTGAGTGCAGTATACATACCTAGATAACGTTCTGCACGTCAAAGAATGCCACTGAATGTAATATTAGACACCCTGTCTAGCATATCTAGACAGGTATTTATAGAGAAGATACATAAAGGCCAGCCATGTCCCCTGTCTGCCAGGGTTCAAAGAGCTTCACAAAATGAATTCAGAAGCATTAATGTGACAGAAAACTGGGGGAAAAAAGGATTTGTCAAGATCATCTTTTTAACTCCTGTCTGAAATTAAAGTGTGGGACCATCCCAAAATAATATGTGGTGTGTGAAACTTTTAAGGAGACACACTTCCAGCTCATCCCATCAACCCCAGACCTTTGCTTACGCTGAATATAAGAGTATACTGCAAAGCATGGATTAAAGTAACGGGCACGACTAAAAACTAGACACAGTGAATTTAAATATGGTGCCACCAGACTCCTTGTTGTTTTTGTAAATATGGCTCTTACTTTGGGCTGCAACTTCTTCACAATGAGTTTACCGAAATCTGAGAAGCTGCCACAGTGGGTGGGTTTGCTATAATTGTTGGTCAGGTTTTTTCAGAATACTTGATCTGACAAACTAAGCCTGGAGTAACACCTCTGTGGAGGCTGAATAGCCCGTTAGAAGAGCCATGGTTTGGCAGATACTCGTAAAACGATTGGTTAGATGCCTACCTCCAATTGACCATGGATGCCAACTGCCTCTTGTGCCTTTGAAAACAAACTGCTAATGCTGGAAACTTTGAGGACTCCAGCTGATCAAATGGGCAGATCCTACTTTAAGCCTTGCCTGCCCTGAGCTCTCTTCTTGACTCTGACTAAAGCCACACCAGCTGTGGGAGCATTATTGTAGACAGGTCACCAACCTTCTTACCGCTGTGTCCTGATCTCAGCAGTGCTAGACAACATGGCAGTCAACGCACGACAGCTGATCCATGTAGGGTGACCAGACAGCAAGTGTGAAAAATCCAGACGGGGGTGGAGGGTAATAGGAGCCTATATAAGAAAAAGACCCCAAAATTGGGACGATCCCTATAAATCGGGACATCTGGTCCCCCTCAATCCATGGGAATGCTACCACCATTGCAGCCGCATGTGGAGCGGCCCCAGCAGCAGCGGAACGGTGGAGGCTTTATGTGGGGGGCGGTGAATCTAGGCCGAGCCTGACAGTGTTGATAGCTTGTATGTTGTGGTAAAGCCACTAGATGGTGCTAACGAACAGCTAATCCAGGGCTGCGGGTCAGGTGCAGGTGCTGTAGCCTCCCCAGTCGGTGCCAATTTTGAAGTTAGACTAACTGAAAAGCTGTCTATGCACAAGATCTCAGCTCTCCGTGTTTTCAAACAAGCTAATGCTGCCTACGTTCAGCCTGTGGTCAATCTAAGCAGGTTCCGCTGGCCTGACAGAACAGGGTGGGTCACTCCTCAGACTGAACCATCGCCTATGTGAAAATATCTCTGTTGCAGGAACCCATGGCAGCAGTGCCTTTTCCTTCTGGTAACACGGCACAGACATGGGGAGGAATGCAAGGGCTACCCCGTGTTGTCTGGAAAGTGACCTTTCAAGAACATAAGCTGGAAAAATCTCTAGCTTTTACTAAGATCCCTGTGACGGATGCTGACCACTTTTTGGACAGCACTTTGAGATTTGAAGATAAGAGCCAGGTGGTGGCGGTGAATAGGCATAGTCAGTGCAGATCTGTTACCAGAAGAAACTTGAAGCAATTGGCAACATCACTTCTGTCCCCGCACAGGCAAACCCTAGTGCTGGTCAGGGTTACTAGGTCAGCGCCATGGGGAATCTGCTAGGACTTCCATGTGCATGCCCAGGGCCCCAGAGATAGAGGAGCTGTGGTTACAGCAGAGGTAAGAAGCTGAGATTTGTAGGTTCTCTCCCTAGCTCTCGGCCCTGGACAAGTCTCTCTCTCCCTGACACTGTGGCTTCTCTGTAACAGGGGAAGCAGATTTAACTAGCTCTGAAGAGCGTTGTAACGGTCCATTATGGTAACATACAAAAGTCATAGGAGAACACTTCAATCTCTCTGGACATTCTAGAACAGATTTAAAAGTAGCTATACTTGAACAAAAAAACTTCAGAAACAGACTTAAAAGAGAAACAGCAGAACTAAAATTCATTTGCAAATTTAACACCATTAATGTGGGCTTGAATAGGGAGTGGGAGGGGCTGGCTCATTACAAAAACTGCTTTGCCTCTCCTGGAATTGACACCGCCTCATCTATTATTGGGAGTGGACTACATCCATCCTGATCAAATTGGCCCTGTCAACTGGTTCTCCACTTGTGAGGTAACTCTCTTCTCTTCATGTGTCAGTATATAATGCCTGCATCTGTAACTTTCACTCTATGCATCTGAAGAAGTGTTTGTTTGTTTTTTTAACCCACAAAAGCTTATGCCCAAATAAATCTGTTAGTCTTTAAGGTGCCATCAGACTCCTTGTTGTTTTTGTGGATACAGACTAACGTGGCTACCCCCTGATACTTGACATTTCTCTGTGACTCCCTGAGGTCCTTGATTGAGAGGTGCTGTGGAAGGACCAAGTACTAATGAACCTACTCGTGCCTTTCTTAGCAGTCTGACTGACTTTGCCTCGTCTTTCTTTTGCAAGATCTATGAAAAAGTGACACATCAGCCTCTGGGCTGGTATGCGCTTTCTTTTATAAAGACAGTGGAAGTTCACAGATATCTCCGCTCCTGGTGGGGGTCAGGTCTGGGCTCTAGTCTGCCATTTACTTGCTGCATGACTTTGGGCAAGTCCCTTCTCCTGCCCATGCCTCAGTTTTCCCATATGTACAATGGGGTAATGATGCTCATCTTCCTTTGTAAAGCAGTTTGAGATCAACAACTACAAATGACAGTGTTTGTGGGGCTGGGAAAATGGCACATGAAAATATCCATCTTTTGAAGTTCCCTTTAGAGTCTGTCTCAAACTACTTGTGCTAGGTCACTTTGTTTTAATTCTATCCACATCTCTTTCTGAGATGTGTCTTGAGGTTACCCATTTGCCTGTATTACTTCTGCTAGTGACATACCTTTTAGGTGCTTCCAGTCTGGTCTCTTCTTGTGGGTTGCTGATGAGAAACCACCTTGAATGAATTCATCATATACTGTCCAAGTGACTTCCCCTTGCTGCAAGTGAAAGAGTAGGTAATGGAGAATGTCAGCCGTTTCCTCAAAATACTTGGGGTTACTGGAAGTGCTCTGGAGAGATCACTAGTTTGCAACTACTTCTTCTAGCTTTAGTCCTATCTATAGGGGGTCAACTCTTCAAGTCTTCCTCTATCCCGGTCTGTCTCGAAGCAGTGCCTCAGCCACTCCACAGCTAATCATAGGCGTTGGTATGCCATCTGTGAAAGTGAAATGAATTATATTAAAGAAATAGAATGAATTAAAGAATGCTGTATGTACCTTTAAGTAGAAATGAGAAATGCTGCAAGCCAGGGGGCAGGAAAGCAGACATTAACTGCTTAACTTGCCACTTAAGGGCAATTGGTGAAGCATTAGTCTTAGATTGATAAGAGTTAACAAGGAAGCAGGATATGCATATTGTGCTCCATGCATATTTTACAGTTTTGCTCTCTCTGTCCCTTTGTTTAGTTCGCACCCTTTTATCTGTATAAATAAGACTGTTTGAATCTTGCATGGAGGCTCACATTATCTGAATGTATTAGCAGAGCGCTGTGCTAATAAAACAGAGTGGTCTGACAAACTGAGTCCTGAGTCTAACTTTGACAATTTGGAGGTTCCACTGAGATGGCAACCGTCTTCACTGGGGCTGTGTGATTCCTGACCGTTTTTGTAGGATGACCGTGGTAGCCGGCACCTGGGCATTTGGCCCGAGTGGTCCTCCTCCTGAACGGAAGGGTGCACGAACACAGTGAAGTCTACGCCATCGAACCTGTTGGTTCCCACTCTGTTCTGGTAGGGATCCCGGGATCTGACATCAGGAATCTGGTCAGGTAATTATTTCTGTGTTTTGTCCGGACTGAGGACTGTCCTGTCTCTGTGTCTATCTGTCCTCCTGTGGAGTGTTTGAGTCTGGGTGCCATCTCCGTCCGGGGATCGGCCGACCAAGGGGTTCCTGTCCCCGCGGTCAGAGTGAGTGAAATCTGCACAATCTCAGCCGCACCGCACCTTGGGTAAAACCCTTGGTGTGAAAGCAAGGGCAATTGAGTCAGTAGCCTGTGGGCTCCTTTTGTGTGTTGCACCGGGCATCGCTCTGACGAACCCGAATTTCCTTCTTGTGTGATTGGTGTGTGTAAAGTCCTCCTGTATTGGTAACCAGACGTCTAAGTCGGGACAGTTCCCTAAAGGAACGCCGGCTCAGTTTTAGGAAGGGTCCGGACTCCTGTAAATTTCTGGAAAAATGGTCTAGGCTAACTCAGGGAGATCCCAAAACTCAGTGGCCACTGTTAAAATCTTGGAACAAGGACTGAGTGGACATCTTAAAAAACAAACTCGGCCAGCCTAAAACTAAATTGGCTAAAGAAGAGGTTAATTGTTTCATGCAGTGGTGGGAAGAGGCAAATCGTAGGTGGACAAAATCAAAACTCGCCTTTCTCAAATATTCAAATAATAAATTAAAAGCTTTATTAAAAGTCTCCTCTCCCACCACCAGTCTGAGCGCTCCCCTTCACCCTGTTCTCTGACAAAAAAACAACCCCGGATCGATCCCAACTCCCTTCATACTCCCCTCTCATTGTAAAAAGGATAAAATGCCCCTTGTTCTGTTCCCCTTCGTTGTCTGCCTCAGAAACTGATTCTTTAGTGTTCCATTACCAATTCAGCAAGGAGGGTGGGTTCCTCAACTAGCCCCCACCCTTCCTGGGCCCTTTCCTTAAGCATTTCTTTCAAAATTGTGAAATGACCATAATATCACTCACAAAAATGGTTCATTGGAAAAAGCAGGATTGGGCCCAGACAAGCAGGCAAGCAACAGATAAAGAAACTAAAAAAAAAAAAAAAACAGGTTGGAAGCCCTAAGGGCATCGTGTCAGGAGTAAGTGCAAGTATGAACCCCTGGAACAATACTTACAATGGTGAAATCTGAGCTGATAAAGGTGTCATTTTGGGAAATAAACAAGTGATTTCAGGAAAGAGTGAAAAGTTAACTCTACAGAGACTGGAGAGAATTAAACAGTTAAACTTTGTGATCTAATTAAAATCATTTGATTATGGACAATTGAGTCAAATTTGCTAAAAGAACATAGTGGGGGTTCTATTGGAACTTAACTTAAGATAAATTGGTTTTGTTTTGTTTATAATGCCACTAAAAATCCATTTGACTCTTTGAATTCAAAGTTGCAAAACTGACCGACCTTTTTGCCAGACACAGGTAATCAGTGTTGGTTGACTTTGAGATCTGGTATTTAACCCTTAAGGGGTAACTTGATTCTTTACAAAATTTAAATGTTTTCAAATAAAGACCAGGTCATGACTGCAGCAGGACAGTCAAAATCAGAAAAATAGGGAGAGATTCTGGATTTTGTTTGTTTGTTTTTGTAACAAAATAGCAAATGAAAGCTGTAGGAAAAGAATAAAGACAGTGGCCCTCTGAAGCAACAGCAGGGGTGAGGTGCACAAAACAAAAAGAAGCAATGTTAGAAACACTGAGCCTTAAAATGGCTCTGTGTAATCAGACTGTCACTTTGATAAGGGTACATAAAACTCTGTAAGAACAAAAGAAACAGTTACACCTTATGTAAAAATGAATATGGCGAATGGTTTAAAAGTTAAAGTATAGAAGGAATGTGCAGACGTGTGCAGTGTATATGATAGAGGGGGTAAAAGAAATGCAAAAGAAACATGCTACTTAATTAAAATCCTATTAGGGCTCCAAAGGAGCCACAATAGACTGTGTTTTCTTTTTCAGATCTGTGTGTTTTGGAAGCAAGAGTTAAAAGTAATCAAAATTCTGGTAAAAGTTAATTGTGTTCCTTTTAAGACAGGTTTCAGAGTAACAGCCGTGTTAGTCTGTATCTGCAAAAAGAACAGGAGTACTATATCCATTCTATATGCATCCGAAGAAGTGGGCTGTGGTCCACGAAAGCTTATGCTCTAATAAATTTGTTAGTCTCTAAGGTGCCACAAGTACTCCTGTTCTTCCTTTTAAGACAGAGTCTCTGAGCTCTGCTAATGGTTTTGAATCCAAAAGCCAAGCCTGTGATGATGCAAATTATCTAACTGATAAAGGAAGTGAGAGAACTGCCAGCACAAAGAAGTTGCAGATAAAGAACATACCTGGTCAGCAAACAAATTGTCTAAATAAAAAGCACAGTATAACAAGATACCTTTAATTAAAATAAATTTAATGTTAATAAGTACCCCTGTAACAATGTATAGTGTGTATGATTTTTTGGGGAAAAAATAAATCCTTTATGGTAATGATGCTTTTCAGCTGTTACCTGTGAACAAACTTAAAGCTTAATACAGCAGGAAAGACATTGTAACCTTGGTCTGCTGTAAAGGGAAAACTGAGGTACACCACCGCATGGATTTAATGACTGAACAGTGGGATAATTTCCCCATAACTCTTAAAAGATAGAAGCCATTAAAACCTGGCCTGCCTATAGAACAAAAACACAGGAAAACATGGAGGTAATTCCTCTTGTTTTGCCTGCAATCAGCAAGTGTATTTGTAAAAGAAAGGAATATTTTAAGCAATAATGAATGCCACCCCAAAAGGGGTAGAAAAAATGTTATTTTTGTCTTTCAGAAAAAGCTAATATCAGCTACAGGACAACCTAATAAGAAACAAATAAAAGTGGGTATGCTTATCCATCCATGCCTGTTGCTCCAAAGCCCTGTAGTAAAGACATCTCACTAGGATCCTGTATGTGGGATCAAATGAATAAAGAGACCAAAGTACTGTATAATGGGTTATGTGTATGTGTTAATTCTTCGGGGGGGGGGAGGGGAAGTGTTTTAAAAGAATGGAAGTGTTAGCAACCTTCCAATAGACAAATGTAAATGTAATGTAAGTACTGTGTTTACAAAAGGTAAAAAGGTAACATAGTTCCTAAAACAAACAAACACAAGGCAATGTGGGAAACCAAACCATTCATATTATACATGCAAATGGCAACATGTTAAGAATTGCCACTGCAGAAAGACATAACAGCTTACCATTGGTATAATATATTTTCTGAATGGTCTCCCACAACTACTGGCATACTAATGTTACTAACCCTAATTGGTTTTGATTTTAAATTGTATGTGTTTAATTGTAACGTTTAAAATGTGCTGTTGGATAAAACAAATGTATGCAAAGCTAGAGCCACAGGCCCAAATCACCTCCCAGTATTTTCTATTACGTGGACTAAATAAGAAGCGACACTGGCGATTAATAATCTTAGTGTCAAAAGGGGATATGTAGGAGCAGGATCTTATAATGTCCCATAAGAATTAATGTATGATTTGATTTCATCCCTGTCAGCCACCCTTTTTGAATAGCAGAAAGGAATGACAGACCAGAACAATCCTTATGACTGATTATGGTCACCCTTTTGTTTTAGAATAAGTTATAATGTCTACTATGGTTTCCTATGTATTACAAAGTAGGCCTCTAGTTAAATATACATTTCTTTGTTTTAAGGTTTAGTAAGTACGAAACAGGATTCTCTAGTGTGTCTCTGTTAAGTAGATTAGAGGAGCATTGAAGGCCTGGGTCTCAATGTAAATTGTCTTGGTTATTGATTGTAAAACTTAGCAAGGTTTAATTTGCAATGCCTTTTTGCCCCATATAAAATACTACTGTTTGTATTCTCAATCTGTGTGAATAAGGAATGTATGCATCAGGAAAAGCTAAGGTGTGAAGGCCATTGTTATAGCCAGAGTCAAGGAAGAAGTAAAGAGACTTAAAGGACATCAAAGAATCATCAGGTACTGCTTACTATCCAGATGGCTGTTAAACTGTCTGGCATCACAGCGTGCATACATGCTTCGCAGTGTAAGAAGGCACCCCCCAGCAAACCAATCACCTCAGGACCACGCAGAGTCAATTTTGACTCCAGAAGAAGACGTAGAGGAACAGCCTGCAATACCTTACAATCTCCCTGACAAAGCACAGGAACAAATCCGTACAGACACATGCCTAGAACCCCGACCAGGGGTATTCTATTTGCTACCCAAGATCCATAAATCTGGATATCCTGGACGCCCCATCATCTCAGGCATTGGCACCCTAACATCAGGCTTGTCTGGTTATGTAGACTCTGTCCTAAGACCCTACGCTACCAGCACTCCCAGCTATCTTCGAGACACCACTGACTTCCTGAGGAAACTACAATCCATCGGTGATCTTCCAGAAAACACCATCCTGGCCACTATGGACGTAGAAGCCCTCTACACCAATATTCCACACAAAGATGGACTACAAGCTATCAGGAACAGTATCCCTGATAATATCACAGCTAACCTGGTGGCTGAACTTTGTGATTTTGTCCTCACCCACAACTATTTCACATTTGGGGACAATATATACCTTCAAGTCAGCGGCACTGCTATGGGTACCCGCATGGCCCCACAATATGCCAACATTTTTATGGCTGACTTAGAACAACGCTTCCTTAGCTCTCGTCCCCTAACGCCCCTACTCTACTTGCGCTACATTGATGACATCTTCATCATCTGGACCCATGGAAAAGAAGCCCTTGAGGAATTTCACCATGATTTCAATAATTTCCATCCCACCATCAACCTCAGCCTAGATCAATCCACACAAGCGGTCCATTTCCTGGACACTACTGTGCTAATAAGCGATGGTCACATCAATACCACCCTATACCGGAAACCTACTGACCGCTACACTTACCTACATGCCTCCAGCTTCCATCCAGGACACACCACACGATCCATTGTCTACAGCCAAGCTCTAAGATATAACCGCATTTGCTCCAATCCCTCGGATAGAGACAAGCACCTACAAGATCTCTATCAAGCATTCTTAAAACTACAATACCCACCTGCTGAAGTGAAAAAACAGATTGACAGAGCCAGACGAGTACCCAGAAGTCACCTCCTACAAGACAGGCCCAACAAAGAAAATAACAGAACACCACTAGCTGTCACCTTCAGCCCCCAACTAAAACCTCTCCAGCGCATCATAGATCTACAACCTATCCTGAAAGATGATCCTTTACTCTCACAGATCTTGGGAGACAGACCTGTCCTCGCTTACAGACAACCCCCCAACCTAAAGCAAATACTCACCAGCAACCACACATCACTGAACAAAACCACTAACCCAGGAACCTATCCTTGTAACAAACCCCGATGCCAACTCTGTCCACATATCTATTCAAGTGACATCATCATAGGACCTAATCACATCAGCCATACCATCAGGGGCTCGTTCACCTGCACATCTACCAATGTGATCTATGCCATCATGTGCCAGCAATGCCCCTCTGCCATGTACATTGGCCAAACCGGACAGTCTCTACGCAAAAGAATTAATGGACACAAATCTGACATCAGGAATCAAAATACTCAAAAACCAGTGGGAGAACACTTTAACCTGTCTGGTCATTCAGTGACAGACCTGCGGGTGGCTATATTACAACAGAAAAACTTCAAAAACAGACTCCAAAGAGAGACTGCAGAGCTAGAATTGATATGCAAACTAGACACAATCAACTCCGGTTTGAATAAGGACTGGGAATGGCTGAGCCATTACAAACGTTGACTATCTCCCCTTGTAAGTACTCTCACACTTCTTATCACACTGTCTGTACTCGGCTAGCTTGATTATCACTTCAAAAGTTTTTTTTTTTTTTTTTTTTTTCCTCTTAATTAATTGGCCTCTCAGAGTTAGTAAGACAACTCCCACCTGTTTATGCTCTCTGTATGTGTGTATATATATCTCCTCATTATATGTTCCATTCTATATGCATCCGAAGAAGTGGGCTGTAGTCCACGAAAGCTTATGCTCTAATAAATTTGTTAGTCTCTAAGGTGCCACAAGTACTCCTGTTCTTCTTTTTACCTTACCATCTACGCTCTCGTAAGGGTTGCCAGAAGCAGACGAGGACCTAAAGCAAGGCCCAAAAAGAAGCAGTCGTGAGCCTAGCGCCTGCTGCCTGGTGGATGTAAAACCGTGACTGCGGTTCCCTCAGTTGAGGTTGTCAGAACCGGAAGGGCCTTGCCTCCAACATGAGCCTCTGGTGGCGCCTGTTCCTCGGCTGCTGGTGTCTTAAGGTCTGGGGAGTCCACAATGACAATTCTTTTATCCAGCAGCAAGTGTGGATAGCTCAGACTCTTAATATTTCTAATTGCTGGGTCTGCAGCCACATCCCAGCCCACTCTCAAGCTGGTGTTCCTGTCCTGGCAATCCCACTCAATTCCCCAGACCTCACTGGAGGACTTCATCCGTTTAACAAAACATGGAACAATAATGACACTTGGGAAGCAGTGGGAATAAATGTATCTAAATGGATAAGTGTGGTGGAGGGAAAAGGTCATTGGTGTTGGGTGTGTAATGGGACAGGGCTGGATCTGGGAAAAAGTCATTGCCTTCAGCATATTCTTGCCAATGGTGTATGGGATTATTCGAACAAAACTAAAGAGTGGCGGGCCGGGTATGGGGATATGAATTTTTTCTCGACCTGGGATCAAACAGAAAAATCAATCTCATGTTCCTCTTACAGTAATCTTAGTGAAAACAATACAATCTTTCAATGCCATGCAAATAACACCACTCCTCGTAAGGAGAATCACCCTGTGCCCTTCAAAGGATATTACTCCTCCTTTGTAGGCACCTATGTGACAAATGGGTGCAACCGACCCCTCCCGGCCTTAATAGGCCATCATTGGGTTTGTGGGACCAAAGCTTATACTGTGTTACCAGCTAACTGGTCAGGTATCTGTTATCCCCCCCAACTCTTCCCACAATTCCGAGTGCTAGGGTCCTTCCCACGAGAACGCCTTCGTAATTTCAGGCGAAGAAGGGACTTATCAGATGCCCAATGGTATGTAAATAACATAAGCCCCTTGACCTGGGAAGAGGCCATTGGCAGTTCCCTTATCCCACTTGGGGGAGTAATACACCATGCAAAAAGGCTCCTAAGGTTACAAGCAGTAGTTGAAATAATGGCAAATGAAACCGGAGAGAGTTTAAAGACCCTGGCCAAAGAAACAGGGGCGATCCGACAGATGGCCCTCCAAAACCATCAGGCATTGGACATAGTGCTGGCGGCCAAAGGAGGGACCTGTGCTCTCACTGGAAAAGAATGTTGTGTGTTCATACCTGACGACACCAATGAGGTAATAGATCGTGCTAGTCACTTAGAACAAATTGCATATCTTCCCCATGAAGAGCCAAGTTCTTTATGGAAGTGGCTAAGTAACCTATTCAATTTCTCTGGCATAGGAAATTGGTTGTTTCAGGGAGCCCTGACTATCCTGTGTGGAATCCTAATGATTTTTGTATGTTTTCAGTTAATCTCCTGTTGTATCCAGAATTGTGTAAGGTATGCCACCAAGGTGACTGCCCCAAAACAGAGTGCTAATATGATGATGTTAAATATCACTGATGAACCAAGAGATAAAGAACTATTAATATGTGGAACCCAGTAATTGTTGGTCTTTGCGTAAGCTTGACCAAAAGGAGGGATTGTGAAAGTGAAATGAATTATATTAAAGAAATAGAATGAATTAAAGAATGCTGTATGTACCTTTAAGTAGAAATGAGAAATGCTGCAAGCCAGGGGGGCAGAAAAGCAGACATTAACTGCTTAATGAATTGCCCCACTTAAGGGCAATTGGTGAAGCATTAGTCTTAGATCGATAAGAGTTAACAAGGAAGCAGGATATGCATATTGTGCTCCATGCATATTTTACAATTTTGCTCTCTCTGTCCCTTTGTTTAGTTCGCACCCTTTTATCTGTATAAATAAGACTGTTTGAATCTTGCATGGAGGCTCACGTTATCTGAATGTATTAGCAGAGCGCTGTGCTAATAAAACAGAGTGGTCTGACAAACTATGAGTCCTGAGTCTAACTTTGACCCATCCATCCATCCATCCAGTTTTGGGTCTTCCAACCCTTCTTTTATCCTCCATTTCTAAGTTTAGCACCCTGTTTTCTATATGCTCTTCCGATCTTCCTTTCACACATCCAAATCCTCTAACCCTGGATTCCCTCAGCTTTTTCACAGCTGGTACCACTGTCCCACTTCCCGACTCGTTCATTCTGAGCATGGTCCATCCAGGGCAGGCACCACCCATTAGGCGACCTAGGCAGTCGCCTAGGGCGCTAACATTTAGGGGGCAGCGACTGTGGCGGCCGGATCTTCCGCCGCCTCTGTTGGGGGCGGGACCTTCCGCCGCCTAGGGCGGCAAAAAAGTTGGCGGCGCTCCTGGGTCCATCCTTGTAACTCTAAGCATCCATCTTAAGACTTTCATTTCCCCTGTATTCAAGATCTGCTCCTGTCTCTGTGCCCAGCATTTGGAGCCATATGAAAGTACAGGCCTAATTACTGTCTTGTCGATCTTGTCAATGTGATAGGCATTCTCCTTCTCTCCGTTGAGTCCATGCCTTTCCAGTTCTGCTTATGCGTGTGAAACTGAAATGAATTATATTAAAGAGAGAGAATGAATTAAAGAATGCTGTATGTACCTTTAAGTAGAAATGAGAAATGCTGCAAGCCGGGGGCAGGAAAGCAGACCTTAACTGCTTAATGAATTGCCCCACTTAAGGGCAATTGGTGAAGCATTAGCCTTAGATCGATAAGAGTTAATAAGGAAACAGGATATGCATATTGTGCCCCATGCAAATTTTACAATTTTGCTCTCTCTGTCCCTTTGTTTAGTTCGCACCCTTTTATCTGTATAAATAAGACTGTTTGAATCTTGCGGGGGCGGGGGGGCGGCGGCTCACATTATCTGAATGTATTAGCAGAGCGCTGTGCTAATAAAACAGTGGTCTGACAAACTGAGTTCTGAGTCTAACTTTGACATAAGTTTGTTGAGTTCACCATTATCCTGTACTATTAAACACAGGTACTAGAATTTCTCTACCTTTGGAGTGGCTGGCCCCCAAAATTTAGTCTAGTCTCTCTGCAAGGTATCCTCAAATCTACAGCCCATGTACGAATTTAGTTCTGCTGATTGTCATGCCCATTTCTTTCAAGTGTGCACCTCCATCTCGAAATCATCTTCCACTTCCTCCTTGCTTCCCCCATGAACACATCTGCAAAAAGCCTGCGGCCATGGTGCCACTCTCTCTGGATGTTTTCTGTAAGTGAATTGAGCATCAACATGTGCCAAGCCTTGATGTATTCTGGTTTGTACTAAAAACTGTTCAGTTTCTCCACATGGCCTTCTACCTGTGGGAATACAACCACCTTTGTATATGTCCTGGATGAGTCTGAGATGGTCTTCAGAAATCTTTCATTCTCATGCACCACCAGATTTATTTTGGAACGTGGTCATAAGTCTTCTCAAGGTCGATGAATACCACGTGCAGGGTTTTCTTCTTTTCTGTCTCTTTTTTTCCACAAGCCATCTTAATGCAAAGATAGCGGCTGTTTTTGCCTTGCTTGGCACAAATCCAAACGGATTGTCACTGACCTGTATTTCTCTTTGTAGTCTTATCAATAACTTTCTCCCAGATCTTTTTTGTGTGGTGTATGAGTTTAATGCTGCAGTAGTTACCACAACCTTGTACATCTCCTTTTCTCTTAGATATTGGTATCAATGTGTTCTTTCTGTAGGCATCAGGCATCTTTTCATGCCTCGTGAAGCAACCAGGCAGTTGTCTCAACATCTTCACACCTCTTTGCTCCAGGTACTTCCATACTTCTGGTATGCCATTGGGGCTGAGAGCTTTCTTATTTCTCATTGTTTAATGTCTCCCTGCTGCTTCTAGGACTGGTATCATCAGACCCTTGTTTGGTTTTCTCCTACGGCATGGTTCTCTTGGATTCTCCTCATTCAGAAACCTTTCAGAGTAACTTCTCCACTGGTTCCCATTGGGTAATGTATTTCTACTTTGATCTTACCAGTGTCTTTAGTTCTCATTGCAGGTCTTTGCCAGTCTATATTTTCCTCGCCCTCCTTCATTTCAGGATGGCATATAAGCCTTCCATGGTGTTAGCCTTAGCAGCTGCCACTTCTTTCTTGGCTACCTTTTTGATTTTTGAATACTCCTGAAAATCCTTCTGTTGGAGTGTTGCTTGCCAAAGTTTAAAATACTTTTTCTTGTCCTTCACTGCCATCTTGCAATGATCCTTCAACCGTCTTGCAACTCTAGTCTGTAAATTATTAACTTGTACATGCGCAGAGATCACTCTAATTAAATTGCTTGATAAAGTGATATGCCATTCCTGCAAGGTGTTTCTTCTGGAATGATGTCCCAGTGCTAGATCTGATAAGGTCAGATTGCAGTCAGAACACTTTTTTTGAGGAACGAGTGACCCAAGAGCAAGCCAATAAAGATGGGTACCTAGCTGAGAAACTACTTGGATTTTTGGAGTGCATCCTGGGTAGATTTCTAGACAGTAGGTGCGGGGAGCTAGTGGAAGAACTCAACTTAGGCTTGAACAGAGACTGGGCATGGCTGAGCCATTACAAACATTGAATCGATCTCCCTATGTAAGTATTCTCACACTTCTTATCAAACTGTCTGTACTGGGCTATCTTGATTATCACTTCAAAAGTTTTTTTTTCTCTTACTTAATTGGCCTATCGGAGTTGGTAAGACAACTCCCACCTTTTCATGGTGTGTGTGTGTGTGTGTGTGTATATATATATATATATTATACACACACACAATGTGTTCCATTCTATGCATCTGATGAAGTGGGCTGTAGTCCACGAAAGCTTATGCTCAAATAAATTTGTTAGTCTCTAAGGTGCTGCAAGTACTTCTGTTCTTTTTCCTTGTGCAGTGGTTCCTGCTGGATTTTATTCTGTTAGCTGAGGATTTTTATTGAGGTTTTTAAACTCCACTGGCTTCAGGCAAAGGTGCGAGAACCAACCCTCTTTGCAATGTAAGAGAAGAGCTCCCCAGCTATGGATCTGGGGTTAGGAATGGCTGAAATTTCCTGCCTCCTGGGATCCCCAGCTTCTGATAAACCCTTTCCTGGGGGTATGCGCACGCATATGCCTCAGGGAAAAGAGTTTAGCCTGTAAGTGCTTGAAGGGCTGTTCACTCCTGGCAAGCTGGACCTGTTTCACAGGTCACTGGCTCTGGCCCAGCCCTTGCTCAGCCAGATGACTGACAAACTTGAAGCTCTGGAAAGGAATTCCTGGTATTTGCTTCCTGTTCCAGGGAGCTGAGTGTTTCTGAGCTCATCCTTCGGAGACAGGCTTTGACTGTACATTTCCCACTCCTGCCTCTTCCTTGGCTCCGTGCAGTGACATTTCAACAGCCTGTTCATTACTTTACTGACGCCACGGAGGTACCTTCGTTGTCTGGCTCCTGTCCTCTCTGAGATATAAAGACCTCATCTCTCTGCGCACACGTGGCTCTCTCTGTCTCCGCCCTGGTACCTAATGGTATGGTGCAGAACTCTCCTGAGTTCCAGTAGGGTTACCATATTTCAGCAAGCAAAAAAGAGGACGGGAGGAGCCCCGCCCCTGCCCCTCCCACTTCCCGCCCCCCCCCCTTTCTCGAGCGTACTCCTGGGCATTGTGCTCTGTCGTCCCAAAGGAGCGCGGCCGCCTTGGGGGTGGTCCTGGCCTGCTGATGGCTTTGGAAGATCTGTCCCAGGCCCTCGAAGTGGCAGGTGGAAGCAGACTGGTGCCCAGCCTGTGCTCATGGCAGCATCTCTCATTGAGGAGCTGGGCTGGCTGCTGTGTTCTGCATGATCCGGAGCCTCTGCCTGGTTCCACCTTCAGCCCCAGCCAGTGCTACAGGGACCTGGAAGTGATGGATTGCTGGGGCCGGGTCCTTGTCTGGGAGGAAGGGGCAGCATTTCCTAGCGGGTCAGAGGTGGACAGTGACCTCTTTCTCCACTGATGCTGTCCGGTCGTCTAGGCCGGTGTGTCTCAACCTCTTTGATACCAGGGACCAGCTCGCTGCCTTCCCAAACTGTGTCCAGGAGGTCTCGGGCCAGTCCACAGACCGGTCATTAGAATCACTGATCCAGGCTATGTGCGAGGTCAGACAGAGTCCTGAGACTTCCTACCAGTTCGACAAATGGGGGAGGGCTGGGATGTGCAGTGCTTCCCTCTCCCGATCAGCCGGGTCTTGCCTGGGCTGCGTTTGTCGTCTGCTCTCCAGCCAGGCCGGCCTCTCGGCATTGCGAGATCCTTAGGAAGGTGAAGAGAGAGAGACGGCTTGTTACGCTGAGCAGCGCCGGAGGAGTCTACTAAGCACCAGCAGTTCCAGCTAACGGAGAGACTCATTAACTGTCCCTTTCTTTCCTGATGGAAAGACCCACTCAGGGCCTGGCCCAGCCTGGCAATGGCTGGGCCATGATGGTGGATAACAACTAAGGGAAGGGGGAGATTGGGGTGGCTGTGCATCTGTGAAAGGGGCAAGCTAAAGAGACAGCTGGGGGGACCCTGAGAGACCTTTTGGGTAAAGGACTGGCTGGAAAGGGGCTTGAACCTGGATCTTGCTGCCGGTTTCCCTGACCACAGCAGGAGTCAGGCCTTTGTGTGCATTCTTCGGAAGTAAATCAGATTGCATCCCATGAATACCTGACTCCAGCATCCGCTTCTAGCCTGCAGGACCCCCCAGTACTGGCTAACTGCTCAGGTCCAAAGGGGGTTACACCTGGGACGGTCTCATGTAACAGCATAGCCTAAGGAAGGGCTGTCACAGCCCAGCACCCTTTTTGTGTAGTCCTGTCCCAAGTCAGAGCCCAGGAAGGATGTTCATTGCTGACTGTGGCTGCACAAGACTTCCCGTGTGAAGAAGTTAATATCCGAAAGGTGTTTCAGGAGCAGCTGAGGGGACACGTTATACGAGATTTCTATTTTTGGTGGTTGGAAGCTCAAGCATGCGTCTCTGCATTGCATGGACCGGGAATGCTGGGGGTTACTGTACAGTTCATTTCTTTGACGGTCAGTGTGGTTAAGTGAGAAATTTTCCACTTGGGAAAAACGTAAGCTTTGTCTTGGACAAATGCTGTCAACCTGCCGGAAAGGAAAAGAAAGCAGACAGATTCCTGCTGCAGCAGGATAAAAACTGTTTAGCACCCACTTTGATTCATCTTGTGTTTGGTTGCTTTAGAACTGCCTAAAGGTCAGCGAGGATTCCATCATGACTGAGTCAGTGCTCGAAAACCCTCACATGTCACTGTCTCCAAACTGGCAAAGGAGGAAGAATGTTCTGGTTCTGAAACCTTCATTCTTCACGTGCAGCTCTGGACAGAAGGTGAAAACACTTCCTCCTTTTTTCTCGGCTTTATGCAGGATGGCAGAGGGCAGGGTCTTCGCTACCCTTCACTATTCTGTTCACAAGCAGTGAAAGATCAACCAGTTTGCAGACTCAGATGTTCTTTCATTTGTGGGGTTTTTAAAGAATTATAGTTAGGGAATCTGCTAAAGCCGCCTCCAGTAAATTAATCCACAGGATAGTAAAAGACCAAGAAAACTGCTAAGTTGCGTCTAGCCCATGGGGCTTATCTGGGGTCTTAGGCAAAGCACAGTCTTCCTGCCTCTTGGCAGTGGGGAATTTCTTGTATGTTACTTGCCTCACTGCTTTTGGCTTCAAGCATTACATGAAAACGGCTTTATTCTTCGACTGAAACATCCTTCCTCAGGGGAAAGTAGGCTGATGCCCCATGAGTCTGGGGTTTAGAATATTCATTAGGGCATCAAGTTGAGTATGCACTAGTGTGTATCCGTGCCGCTATAGTGAAAGGGGTGGGGGGGCCTTCCATCTGAATTCCGTCCATCAAGCGCGGCTCTCGCTGAGGAAGGAGTGCAAACTGATCGCTTCCAGGGAGATGAAATAGAGTACATCTGGTGGTCTTGCAGGCAAAATGCCCATTGACGTGACCCCAAGTTCTCTACCTGGTCAACACAAACATGTGGCATATTTCTGAAAGCGTGAAAGGAAAGAAAATAGAAAATGAAGGGACCAAGTCTAAAGAGGCCTTGGAAGACCTAGGTGATGGACATTCGAGCTGCAAAAGGTCTGGTAGGTAGTCTGGTTCCTCTGCAAGTCAATGCACAACTGTTGTTACAGCACGCTTCCCTTGGCTTCGCCCAGCCTGTTTTTAAACATCCTGTGCCCTGTCTTTTCCCTTGAGGCCATGCCACAGCCTAATATCTCTCGGTGTTAGGAAGACTTTCTTGATGCTCATCATAAATCCCACTGCCAGAGATGCATCTTTCCCAGTAGGCCTGAGGCACTTGGATGCAGGCTTTGAATAAATGCTCTGAGGCCAGTGGTGCAACATCCCCCAAGAGTCAAAGAAAATAACGTTCCTCTTACTGAAACTACAGCAAATCGGTGGCGCTGGAGCAAACATTTCTACTGAATACATGCACCTTCCAATTGGTGTGGGTCAGTGCAGGCCGCGACCCTTTGCTTCGCAGATACTACAACCCACCCCACCTCTCTTGCCCCCGCGTCCTCCCCGGAGATTTCCCTGCAGCTCGGGTGTGTCGCTGTGCAAGCGGAAGAGGTTGGAGACGGGGAAGAATGGGACTAGACAGTCTTCTCTTACAAGACCTTTTCCAGCAGAAAGAAACCAAATGGATGTCGAAGTTTAGACAGAGCCCTAGGAAGCCCAGTTGGTGTCTCTGGGTGGCCCTGTGGCCGGCTCCTGATTTTCCAAACCTTTTAACTGCCCACAATGCACGAACCAGCTGCAAGTCCCCAGCCCATTAACACACGGACTTTTCCTAACTTGTGCTGCTGCCTCATCTTCTGACAACGTGGGGTCCCCGTTGAGCCTGTAGCATGTTGGGGACCCTGTTCTTTGCATTGACGTCTTGACTGTTCGTTGCACGGATACGTAGCGTCTGAGTGAGCTCTCCCCTGATGTCTAATGATGAGCCTGGGGGGCGTTAAGACTGTTTGTTTGCATAGACACGCCTACTCTGCCTAGGTGCGCGGCAGATGGAGCCAAGGGATCAGTGTTAGCTGGTTCTGAGTTACCAATACCCTCGTACTCGAGTGCAGGGTAACGAAATGTTGTTCTGATTGTACAAGCAAAGGGCAGCAGTCTGTGCTCAGTCTGTCTGCCTGCGGGAGCAGGGTGTAGGGATGGAGCCAGGTGTTTCTGCCCCAGGAGTCCTAGACACCCGTGACCCTCCCCCTCCAGCGTGACTCCTGGCGTGTGGTTGTTGGCTCTTGGAGCTGCCATCGCTGCTGAGTGGGTCTGGGGGCCCCTGGGCTTTCTGCGGGGACAGCGTTGCAGCATAAGACCACCCAGGAGCTGCACTGGCGGCAAGGTTCCCCTCTCCCTGAGAGCTGGGTTCAGTGGCAGAGACAGACCGCGGCAGCTGTGAGCCAGCCACAGAGGGGCAGAGGCATTGCTCTGGGAAGTGTGAACGCACCTCTGAGCTCTGGGTCGGTGCTAATCAAGGACCGCAAACCGGGGGGGGGAGGGGTGTGTTGGACTTTCACCCCGCAAGGTGAGAAACTGAGGCAGAGAGCGCTGCCCTGCGCGCTGTGGGGTGGGTGTTGGTTGTGGGCATGCCCGGATCACCGCTCGGGCCTCTTTTCCCTTTGAATAAAAGCTGTATGGTGGTGTACCTGACCTCGGTGCTTGTACGAGGGGTGGTATGGTCTCTGCGAGGGGCCGGGGGAGGGGCTCATTTCCCCGATCCCTGGCTGGGGTTCAAGCTGGTTGTGTTGGGGATTAAGAGGAGCCCCTAGGTATTGGCCCGGCCCTTGCTCCCGCTTCAAGCCCGGCAGAAGTTACCCGTCAAATCAAGGGAGTCCAGGCTCCCGTTGTTTCTATTTGCTAGAACATCTCCATCTTGCAGGGCTTCCTGGCTGTTCTGCTGGTGACTCTGGGAATGCAGCGGCGGCCGGACCGTCCAGGCCCAGTGATCCTCTCCAGCCAGCACCCTTCGTGCTGTGGCATGCAGCTGCCAGGAGGGAGGTTCCCAGCTTTGGGGATGACCAGCTTTCTCTGCTTTATCCCTCAGCCGAGCGGCTCGCTGAGTCCAGGAGACCACCAGCGGCGTGGCTTTGGGGGGTGCTGTCTCCCATTGCTGTTCCTGTCCCCTCCTGCCAACTGCCGCCGCCATTGTTCCAGGCCCGAGTGCTTCTGCGCTGCCGCGGGCTCTCGGAGCCGGCCAGAAGCCGGCCAGGCAGGTCTCTTCTGCACGGAAGTTCCAGACATGGAGCTGGTACCGAAAGTTGGCAGGTGCGTGTCTCCTAGAAGCACTCCAGGAGGAAAGGTGCCCTGTGCACATGACGGGCGTGAAGGCTAGAAGAATGAAGCCCTGCTCTCCTGGGCCTGCCCACCGCGTTGGTACCGCTGGCCACGTGCATGAACTGCTTTACGTACGAACGTTGAGCTCTGCTCGGGTTTGTTGTTTAGTGACGGTGGATGGCTGGTTTATGTTTCATTTAACGGGGAAGTAAAGTGTTTATGTTCCTGTTGCTGCCTGTTTGGTATCTGAAGACGCTCTATTCAGCACGGCCCCTCTCGGAGCGGATTCATCGTCCCAGCAGGCGGGGGTTGGCCCTGAGCAGTATGTTTAGACACACAGGTGAGAGCAGTGAAAGGCTCATAGAGAGGAAGGTCTTTGTGGTGGTTCACGCAGTTGTCAGTTTGCACGACCGGCGCGGTCCCTTGCAGAATGTTCTTGTCCAGGCAGAACACAAGCCCGACCAGCTCCTTGCACTGTCTGATGGCACCCGAGTCAGGCCCCTGCTCTCCGGGCTGCTGGGACCTCTTGCGTCTGTTGACCCAGTTAAGACCTGGGCCGTTTCCCGTAACGGGTCAGCAGCCGCCCTCTCCTGCATCGCTCTGTCCTAGCACCCCAGTTCTGTGTAGCTCTGGGCTCTAACACACGTGCCAGGGGAGCACTTGGCTGGAGAGGAGCCGGATCAATGTATCTTGGGGGGGGCACACAGCTCATTGGAGTCCTTCCCTTATCGGTTGGTCTTTGAAGCCCTGCGTGCGGCGATATGTTTCTGAGTGCACCTCTGAATTTCCCTCTCCTCGCTCGTTAGGCTGTTCTCCTGGGTGTACCAGACACTCCACTAGGCTGTTCAATCAGAACAAAACTTTAGAGCCATCCCCCTGCTTCCACTACCCACTTCCCCCAGAAGAAGGCAGGGCTTTAGCTGGTGGAGCATGTGCACTAGCTGCAGAGTTGCTTTCTTCCACCCCTTTCCCCAGCACACTCTGAAGATCTGGCTCAAATGCGAGGGGTTCTTTGCTTCCCCGTGAGCAATGGTGTTGGGTAAATCTCTGACTCCTATACCGCTGGGCCCTGGAACGGAAGGAAATGCAGGACACTGGGTTAGTTACAAATCACAGAAGAGGATAACTCAGTTCCCAGGCTGGTCAGGACAGACACGGAAATTTCTTCACTGAGCAATGCTAATGCCTCTATTAAAACACAAGAAGTTTTATGGCTGTTGCTGGATTGTAAATCAACTTCAGCGGCTGGAGCTTTTCGAAGGAAACCAGCTGGTTTCACGTAAGCTTTGAAGTGCCCCAGGCTTTAGTCACCAGGCATCAGTCATGGGACAGGAAGCACTAGGACCAATGAGCAGAGTTCAGGAGCCAAACAACTTTTGAAAAACAGAGCTAAAATGTTTAGAGCTTGTCCCCTCCAATGGATGAGAATTTCCCATGTTGCACATAAACTGCTCATGACCCAGGGCCTGTTTGTACCCTGGGGAGCTGGGTTGGTAACCTAAATTCTTGACCTCCCGCAACAACGGGCTTGCCACTCAAATGGACTTGAACTTGGTGTCTTGTGGAGATTCCCTTTCCAGCTTCCCTTTGACTCACCCAGGGATTTCGGGAAGCCTCCCTGGCAAACTTCACGGCACTTTCCTTCTACGCAGTGCTGCATGCCAAGCTGTGCCAATGCTACAGCTGGCAAAACTCAGGTTGGTTTTGCTGCTGGGGTTTCATGCAGAGATTCCTTCAGGTTTGCTCCGTGGGGAGCTTCAGGCTGAGATTGGGGGTTTGAAGGAAGCAAAACCTTTCCAAATGGAAGCGGGGGGAAGGTCACCAAGCGACCCACAGAAACCCAAAGCTTGGCAAAGGTCTCCTGGCCAAGGTATCAACTCCCCAAACTCATGCAAAACCAGGGCCCGGTTTGCCTGGAAACTGCATGCTCCTCTGTGAGATCCAACTGGCAGGAAACGTGGGGAGCTTTGGGTTTCCACTGTCACCGTGCTACGGGGCTTGAGCGGGAAGGGAGGCTTCCCCTCATCTCATCCTGCCTCCCCTTCCTTCGCTCGCGTTTATGGCTAAGGCGCTGTGATTCCCCAAGAGGCTGGACGGCAATGGAGCAGCTAGTGCAAGGGGCAGAGGAGGAAGGGAAAGTTGCTTGTTCTTTACAGATTGAAATAGAGAGACAGGGTGGGGCAAAGACCCAAGGTGCTGCCTCTTCCATTTGGGGGGCCCTGGCCCCCTAAGCAGCCAGGGCTCGGGGTGCTCCCTGTGCTGCAGATTCTGCCATTTGTTCCCTTCAGTGAGCCAGGGCGATGAGCCCTCAACTGCCCAGTGTCTCCTGAACAAAAATACCAGCAGGAGCCCCTGTTCTGAGGCCCTGTCCTTCCTTGGACCTGTTCTCCATCCCTCCTGCCCGGTACCTGCCCTTTGCCTTCTAAGGGTTCGGTCACAGAGCCCCCCTTGGGACTGTCACCTGATGTGCCAAGACTACCTCTGAGCCTGTTTTCTCTGCCAGTTTGGGCCTCCAGAATCTGCCTCGTTGAGCCAGATGCACTAATCTGCTGCAACACAGACCCAGGGTCTGACCCACACCCCGAAAGCTGCAGACTTAACTGAAAACAGCTCAGCAAGTGCTCCTGGCTCTAGCCCCAGACACCCAGCTCCCAATGGGATCCAAACCCCAAATAAATCCGTTTTACTCTGTATAAAGCTTATACAGGGTAAACTCATCAACTGTCCGCCCTCTGTAACACTGATAAAGAGAGAGACCTGCGGGAGCAAACAGCTGTGCACTAATTACTTACTCTGGGTTAATTAATAAGCAAAAGTGATTTTATTAAATATAAAAAGTAGGATTCAAGTGGTTCCAAGTAATAACAGACAGAACAAAGCAAGTTACCAAGCAAAATAAAACAAAACATGCACGTCTAAGCCTAATACAATATGAAACTGACTACAGGTAAATCTCACCCTTCTTTCAGAGCCTGGACTCCTTCCTAGTCTGGGCCCAATCCTTTTCAGACCAATGTTGTAGTTTATGGTCTGGATCCAGCAATCACTCCCACCCCCGTAGTTACTGTCCTTTGTCCCAGTTTCTTTCAGGCATCTCTTGGGGGTGGTGTCACAGAGTACCCGGGCAATGCTCTGGAACTGCTCCCCACAAAGCCAGTCAGGACTTTGGGGAGCCTCCTCTCCCTCGGAGCAGACTGTCTTCAGGGCAAGAAGCTCACACGGCTTCACCTCCTGCGTCTGACCTTGGAGCATTCAGCATATGCCTCTCCGTGCGTTTCCCACAGCGAGTCCACCCAGGCAGGGTCCTGGGGAAGCCAGAGGGTCCTGCATCCCCACTTCGCAGTCAGACGTGACTCTTAGCCAGCCAGTAAAACAGAGGTTTATTAGATGATAGGAACATGGTCTAAAACAGAGCTTGTAGGTACAGCGGCGAACGGGACCCCTCGGCCGGGTCCATTATGGGGCCCAGCGAGCCAGACAACCCCGTCTGCCCTCACTTCCCGTCCCCAGCCAACTCCCAACTGAAAACCCCTCCAGCCCCTCCTTTCTGGCCTTTGTCTTTTTCCCAGGCCAGGAGGTCACCTGATCTCTTTGTTCACCTTTAGCTAGTCCCTTGCAGGGGCAAAGGGCCCTGGCCATTTGTTGCTAGGAGACAAATTGTCAGCCATTTATGCACACTGGAGACTTAAGAAATGCATAGGGGAAACTGAGGCACCCACACAGTCAGAGGAAACATTAAGAACAGTCCCATTTTTGTCACAAGTGGAGAAGCTATCTCTTGGGCCAGCTGTAAACAAATTGGAGAGACTTCCAGGGCCTTTTATATTCTCTCTTGTAGGTGGAAACCCCTTTGTTCTTCTGTGCAAAGTTACAGCAACAAGATGGAGTTTGTAGCCACCTGGGCAAGTCACATGTCCATGAATGATTCAGCTTTTTGCAGGCCAACGCCATTGTTTACATGTTAGTTTGAACGTTCCCAGGAAAGTTCAGATGTGGATTAGCGGCTCCTAAAGGCCATTGTCAGTTAAGTGTTTCTCGATCGGGCACTTACTGAGAATAGTCCTTTCTCAAGAAGCTGACCAAATGCTTCCCTGAGGCTACTTAGAATCATACCCATTGAGATACAAGTACAGAGCCAATATTTATAACTTCAAATGCAAAAATGATACACACATACAGATAGCATAATCATAACCCGCAAATCACAACCTTTCTATAGACACCCCACTTGACCTCCTTTGCACAAGATTTGGTGCAATTATAGGACCTTGGTTGCAACAATGATCTATACGGTCACAGTTCATGTCGATAATGTCACAAACCCCCTCGTCCCTAAGGGACGTACCTGGTGCTAAGCATGGCACCCCCGCGAGTGCCATCACTTAAATCTCCAGCCAAACAACACTCTCCAAAGGGCTGGGAGCCCCGCCGGCGCCACGCCTGGGTCCAACAACCGGGGAGCAGAGCAGCATGTGGCTGGGAGCCCGGGCTCCTCTCACTTTGACTCACCAGAGTTCAGGGAAGTTGTGGCAGGGGAGAAGCAGGCTCCGTGGTTTTATCAGCAACCACAAACGTAGCTCTGCCCAGAGGAACTAGAACTAAAGCAGCTGAATGTTCAAAGCAGGCGGGGAGAGGCCACAGCCTGGGCTGAGTGAAGCCCCTGACAGTGTATTTCCTGGCAACGTCTGGTGCCAACCTGCCAAGATCTCTGCTCAGATCAGTGTCCGTCTTCTAGGGTGAACTGAGAGATCCCCTGTTCAGTGACCTCTTCTGCTGCACGCGAGCGCCCAAGCCGGGCCCCTGGTTGATGCAGGGACCCTGTGCACTGCCAGAGGGGGCAGACCCTCCGAGTCCCATCCCAGCCATCTGCACTGGTCCAAGCAGCGGGGAGCCGGGCTGGGCTCATGCTGTGTCCAGTTCAGTGTGATCGCTGTGGAGGGAATTGTCCGGCTCCGTCTTGGCGCATGGCAGCTGGTGTGGGCCATGGCTTCAGTCATGATCCTTTGCCTTTCAGCAGATCCCCCTCGTCCCCTGAGAACAGGCAAGTATCCCGACGTGCCCCAGTTATTCAGTGAGGCAGCAGGGCCAGGAGGCACTCGAGATCATCAGGCTTCTCCTACAGTGTCAGGGGCGAGGTCCTGCCCTGAACATGCTCCAGCCAGGAAGCAGCACAGAACAGCAGAATCCGCTCCGCAGCCGATGTTCCATGTGAAGCTCTGAGCATCTTGTCCTCGGGCTGTTACCATGGTCCCCTCTGGTCATAACCCCCCCCCCCCCCCAGATCTGTGCCTCCCTCCAGCTGAAATGGGGCTTGGGGGAAGATTGTGGCCGGGGGAGGCTGCCACCCGTGCGATGGTTGTGGTTCCCTCCACTGAAGAGAACCTTGCGTCATGCTCGCTTTGGGGGGGAGCCACATCACCTCCTTCTGCCTCGGCCAGCCCAGCTGTGACACTAGGTAACAGAGCAAGACTCGGGCTAGGCACCAGCTCTCCTGGGCTCCAGCTGTCTAAGCAAAGGAAGGGGTGTCCTTGCCCATCATCCCGGGCAGGTGCCTGGTCAGCCACCTGCCTTTAGCTTCAATTCCTGCAATGCTGGAGCCCTCAAAGGGGAAGCTAGAAGTGTCCTTCATGGGCACTAGAGGGCGCCCTTCCTCTGCGCGCTGTGCTGGTCCGGGGAGTTCTGGCCCCTGGTCCTGTCCCAGCCGGGTGCATGGGCTGGCACCTGGGGGGCGCGCAGGCCTGAGGAGAGGAGAGCGGTTCACAGACCCATCAGCAAAATTCTTCTTTCTTCGGGTTCAAGTGCATCCCCGCTCCCCGGCTCACTGCGACGCGTGCGCCTGGAGCCCACGTAGACTCCCACGCTGCCCCCAGGCCGGCTTCACTTCTCGTGTGGTGCTCACCGGGGCTGCAGGTCACTTTAGGAAATGGCCCCACATTCAAGTATGTGACAGGAGGCCTCTTGCATCTTTGCCAGCTGAGGGCAGGCCCAGGCGTGAGTGGCTGGAAGGGGAGACCGGCCTAGCAGAGGAGGGGAGGCGCACCTCAAAGAACCAGTGTTAGCTCCAAGGGGGTGGTAGCCACATGCCCAAGGACAGAGTCTGCCCCAATGACTCTGGCGCCGGGCCAGGCTCGGAGTGTGGCAGGTACAGCTGTCCTGGGGCAGGGCTGGGTTACAGTGGAACCAGGAATTCATCGGCCAAGATTTTCAAGAGTGACTGGTGACGTTTTCTGGCAGTCCAGCCTGAGACTCCCCTCGGGGATCTGATTTCCAGAGCACGCTGAGCCCTCCGCCCTTGCACCTGGGAGCATTTCAAGCAGCCCAGTGTCTGGTGTAGGTCTGTGTCCTGCTGTCCCAGCGTCAGGGAACTGCAGCTGAATTCCCCCTCCCGGCTCCTCTCTCAGGCAGAGCCCCCCGTCTCTCTCCCAGCCCCCTGGTTACGCTGTGACGTGGCCGGCCAGCCAGGCTGTGCTTTGCCTCCAGCCTAGCACTCAGGCACACGGCCCACGGCTCTGAGCAGGAGGGAGTGTTACAGAGAGAACCTCTGGGAGCCAACACAAGGGCAGACTCGCTACAAGGCTTCCCAGCGCCAGCCTCGCGCCCGGGCAGGCGTCTGTTCTCAAACCTATCACAGGGGCTTCCTTTAGCTCCAAGTTCATAGCTCTCCACTTAGAGCCAGACCCTGGGCTGGGCAGCTCAGCTCCTGTTTATAGAGCCGGGGCCTTTGATCACCGGGAACAGGTAATCAGCAGCCAATCACACGCCTCAGGGTGATGTTTCGAAAGCCTGGGTTTTTACACAGCGGGAGGTGGGGAATTTGCGATACCCTGGCAGAGGTTATTTCTTAGGAAATCCACTTATCAGTTACTGTCTCAAACCTTCCTTCTTCCCTGGTGCACTGGCAGGGAGCTCTTTGAGCTCGCCGGCTCCCCATGGCGGTTGTCCCTAGAGGGATTCCCCACAGTCCCAGGCCACAGGAAGACACGCCCGCTGCAGCTTGCACAATGGACTTCAAGGGAACAAATAAACTTCAGTCAATAAGGTCTTGCAAGGCCATTGCAGGAACTTGCCACATCTCACACCTGCTTCCAGCCTTTAAGGCAGCACTGCGGTTACACCACACTAGGGCCAGAAATGCACGAATTGGCAGCAGTGTTAACAGGATGGCTCCAGCCTTGGGAAGGTGCTGGCCTTGCTGAGACTTCCAGGCAGGCTCGGGGTGGGGGTTATTTTCTCCAAACTGCTCTGCCCGGCTGCCTGCTATCTCCCCTGCCTCACACCTCTCTGCACTGGCTGGCCCCCGAGAGGACTCCCCAAGCCTCTTGCTAACCCACCAAGGTCAGTGGAGAGAAGGGGACATGGAAGGCAAATGCTTAGTTCCAAGAGCTGGCCATGGAGAAGCGTCTCTTGGTTCTAAATCTTTGCTGCCGTCTCCATAGCTGCAAAACACACCACAAATCACCAGGCCTCAGTGCTCTCTCGTAAAATGTCAGTCGAGCGCCCTTGGCTGGGAGGGCGGCTCTTCCACCAGGGCTGAGCTTCCCCAGGCCAGGGGACAGGAGCGATTCCTGCTGTATCTGTGTTTACTGCCTCGCGCAGTGACGTAAGGCAGCGAGTGAGTGGGGGGGTGGAGGGATGGGGAGGGCGGGCAAGGTTCAACTCAGTATAAAGCTAGGTCTGGTCCATTTCATTCTTTTCCCTTACAGACACTGATGAAAGCTGCATGTCCAGAGTGTGCTATAAATATAGACAGAAATTGCACAACCTCGGTGCCGCTTCCACTGCCTGTCCTATTGCACAATGCGGAGCTCAATGCAGGACTTCAGGTACACCGCCACCTGCCTGCTGCTGCTCCTCTCCGGCGTGGAACCACGGCCGCACGGATGGGCCGAGAACAGGCGTCAGCTCGAAACAATCCAACGGGGCATCCTGGACCGGCTGGGGCTGCAGGAGCCCCCCGTGCTGCGGCAGAGGCTGGACCAGGACGGGCTGAGGAGAGCGCGCCAACTCTACAGGGAGAAACTCGGCCAGCTGAGGGGGAACCGGAG